>NW_024700850.1:0-4529 GCF_008729295.1 Plectropomus leopardus | reverse complement strand
ATTAATTGCAAGATACAAATCTTTTCATAATAAAAAATGAAGTCAGTAGCTGTGCAGACCTTGTTTCCTGTGCTGCTCTTGCATTTTATTCTGCATATTCAGGCTCATAAAGGAGGAGAAAAATTGCAGTGGACTGAGTCCAGGACCACATGGCATGTTCGGTGACCTTCCGTGCAATGAAAAAAGCCCAGACTGCAAGTCCGAGTTGTTTTTGAATCTGTTTTAGTTTAGACAGAGGAGCACGGCAGTATCAACACTGTATGGTTTGGATTTCCTTTGGTGCTGTCTGCACGAGAGTGAACTATTTGAAAACACTTTGATGGTACAATAATCCATCAAATTGCTCATTTAAAGGATTTAACCCAAAATTTTATAAAATCAATGTGAGCCAAATTTTAGTATTCAGCATCAATGGGAATGATTTTATCCCCAAATCTTTAGGCACTTTACTGAAAAAAGTGAGTAAAATTATCTAAAAATAGTAGATAAAACAAGATAAAATGATTGTTATTTAATTACATCAGTTAAGTAAAAAACAAACAAGCAAACCTTAAGATAAAAGAGAATTTAAAAAAGCTGGGTATGAGCTACACTGTCACTTGACTGAGTGAGAAAAAAAGGCACTGACCTTGGGGAATTGACTTGTGGCACGACTTCAACTGTACCAGAGCCTGACGATGGCCGATCAAATTTTCTGTCAAGTCTGAAAATCATCTGAGCAACCAACAACTGGCTCAGGTGCAGATGATTGAGCCAATATTGGTCCTCACTTCACTCTGTACACTGTATGGCAAACAGACAGACAAAGCTGAAATTCTATCAGGCCCTAAAATGAATAGTGCAGCTAGAAAATCGTGTCAAAAACAGGCTTACAGCATATGCCCAGCTTTAGTAACAAATCAAGATTTTGGACCACTAGTAGGGCCTCAGTGGAGAATCTCAAGGAGCATTCAAGTAAGTAAGAAGGAGCCTTCTCATTGAAGGCTGTAAAAAAAAAGAGAACATAATCAGTTCTAAAAATCACAAGTTGTAATGTGGTTGCTTCTCTTGCGTGTTAAAAGTTTGGTAGCAATGCTGTGTATCAGCTGCAGTCTTTGGATGTGATGCCTGCCAGTACCAGAATAAAGTGAGTTGTAATAGTCAAGTTAGGAGGAGCTCAAAATATGGATGACTTTTTCTAGATCTGTAGATGAAGGGAACAACCTGATCTTGGTTAAATGTCTCACATATTTGGATAAAGAAGAACTGCACCGCTTCAGTCATATGAGAATCAAAAACAACTTAGTCAAAAAGTACACCTAGGTTAAGGGTGTCTTTTTGTGAAGTTATTAGATATGGCACACAGACTAGATGAAAGATTGTCGACACTGCTAGAGTTGGGACCACAAGGGATAAATATAATTATTTCTGATATAGAGTCGTTCCACTGCAGGAATGTTTTAGACATCCAATCTAACTTCAGTGAGACAGGACAAAGTACAGGATATACTTGTGGTACTTGGCTTTATTGGGAAATAAAGTTGCGTATCATCTGCCTAGAAATGTTAATCGATATTATGTGCATGCATTATTTGTCTTATGGACAGCATGTATGTCGTAACTAGGAGGGGACCCACAATAGACCCCGGGTGGACTCCACAAAAGAGGAGCACATGAGTAGGAGTTACCTCAAAGCAGAACAGAAAAGGACACATACAGTAAGAGATGAACCAATCCACAGCTAAATCAGCGATACTAACAAAACTAGTCCAGTAAAGATGTTGTGGTCCACTGTATCAAAGGCTGAGTTGAGGTCAAGGAGAGTAAAAAAGGACTAGAGGCCTGTATCACCTACAAGCACTAAGCTTTTGCTGACCTTGACCAGAGCAGAGTCAGTGCTTTCTGGAGAGCAAAACCAGACTTAGTTTAAATTACTGTTGGTAACAGAAATAAATTAAATGAAGTTTTTATAAAATCTTGGATAAAATGATGTGTCTAAAAACACTTAAAGATGCTCCCTGGATCCCTCTGTTTTAAAAGGGGGTAAACAGAGGCATGTTTAAAATTAGAGGGAAAAGTGCTGGTAGACAGCTAGCAGGTAATGGTTAAAAAATGGTCTGGAGGGCAGGTGGATGGTTTTGAGAGGGAAACTGTGTCGCAGGGTCAAGGGAGAGATTTCACTGAAATGAGTTAATGTTGAAGTTGCCAGGAGTTTGAGCTCCTCGAGCTCCAAATCGCCACCATTTTATTGAACATAATAAAGAAATGCTTAATAGCTCTCTGGGGAGGATTCATCTGGCCGGTTGAGCAGGGAACTAATCACAGAGTTGATGGTTTTAAACAGGACTCTGGGATAATGACCTTGTTTAGTGATCAGTTGTGGAAAGATAGAGTTTCCTGCTTCTTTGATTGCACACTTATTATATGACATTAGTATAATTCAGCATAGGCTTTTCCCCAATAGACATTTTGACTTGTAATAAAAGCACAGGTGTTAGGAATAATATTAACAAAACCAACAGTTTTCCTCAGGTGGTGTTTACCAAGGTCAACATTTTGTAATCAAGTTCACTACGTTATTTATTTTCTGAGTTTAATGATCTCAAAGAATTCCCACTTCAGAACTGCACCTCCTGAGATCCCCTTTGTTCAAGGTGTGCGGCTGTGAAGCAGTTCCAGGATCAGTCATAGAGCTGACTCTGTCATTAGCAGCTGCTTAAGTAAATTGGGTGCTAATTATGCACAGATTGTGGCCGCAAAATGAAATGAAAACGCAGCACATTTGCGCAACACCAATTAGAATTGTAAATCTGCACCTCTGTGAAGGCTTTAATAAGGGCCTGCATAAATTGTAAATAATATAGCTAACACACATACCATACCACCATGGCATATTAGAGCCATTGTAGGTTAAAAAAATTGAGCCAGGCAAGTGGATACTCTCTGAGACAACAGAGTCATTAACTGGTGAGAAAAAAAATGTAAATTTGCATTTATGAGATTTATTTTTGGCTGTGTAAATCTTCATTTTCACTGACATCCTGCTTGATATTACCTTTTTGGAGCTTTGCCTGAAGGTAGAAAGAAATAGGCATAGGCAAGTTTGTATTAGTGTAACTGAAATTTGTCTGTGTCATGCACAATTAATTTAGGATAAGTTTTACATTGCACTCCTCCTTAACAAATATTTTGACACTATTGAGTCATAAATCAAAGATAATTATTTGCTCGTTCACAGGTGTAACAGCCCAGCAGTCTCCGCTGTGAAACACACACAGCGTGAAACAGACACAAGTGAACTAATAAACATCAACAATCAATGAATATATTTGTTAAAATAGCACATTTGTGTAAACTGTTCAGTAATAATTGCAAATCTGTGCATCAACTTGCATTTTTTTTTCTAGTAATGGGATTTAACTAAATATCTGTTGACTTGTTACACCAATACAGCCTCATACCTGCCTATTTCTTTCAAATCACACACCTCCAGTTTGCAAGGCAGGCTTTTTTTTTGCCTATCCTGCACTCCCAGGGCATCACCTCAATGTAATTACACGTTCTGAGCAACAGACATAGTATAAAAAGCAAAATAGTCTGCTAAGGTGCAGGTACTTGAGGTGGATGGGTCCAACAAGTACAGAACTCTGACCCAGGAGACCAGTGTTCATGTCCTATGTGAAAGTCAATTTTAAGTTATTTTGTTACTTCAACTGTTAGTCATGCCAGTGGTTAGACACATCAGTAGTTACATGACGAACAAGTGACGTCAACCACAATCTTTTCCTACCTGGTAGTTTTGTTGCCTAAACCTAACCAACGACTCCCTCTTAGTCACTTGAGTCAACCAACGTGACTTATCTTCAGCACCTTATTTGTCAAGATACAACACAAAAGGCTGCCCCTAGCTTCATAAATAATTAATGCATCGTCAGGGTTATTTTTCCAGACTTTAAAAAGCTCTTTCCAGAGCTGCAGTTGACTTAATTCAACTATATTTAGTGCAAGTTTTCTAGCAACACTTTTTTTTTCATAAGGGCAGCCAGACAGCTGAGAAATATACCAATAATGAGTGCAAAAACCATCATTAGGGAGCTTCCACACAGATCCACCACAACAAATGAGACCAAACTGGTCCCAGTGATGAATGAATGAAATGTATTAGGTTAATTTGTATGTAACATGGATTAGTGTGGCAGGTTTAAATGCTATTTATACACTGGCACTGACACCAGAGGCAGGACCAGAGAGGAAACCTCTGGCCCTCATTAGCTGGCTAGTGATAGTCTGTGGTAATCCCAGGTAATCCTGTCTCCGCCTGGCCCTGACCTTCATTCCACTATTAAAACCCTGTTTCACTATTCACAGGTCACAACAAAAACAAGAATAGACATGGATACTACATGAAACAGAACCACAGCTGTGTCACCTGCCCTGTCGAGCTGAAACACTTAGCTCTGCTACTTCATTTCTTTTGTGTGTGTATGTATTTCTAGGAATTTTGGCAAATAACAAAATGTAAACATGAGCCTCCTGTGCATATCAGCAGC
>NW_024700849.1:0-338 GCF_008729295.1 Plectropomus leopardus | reverse complement strand
GGATCACTTTTTTGACCTTTTTTCCCCTAAGCTATAGTATGGCTTTTTTGGGCATACTAAACTTTGGCCTAAAACACTAAAAATATTGACTTTTTAGACCATTTTTTCAACAGACAACACCATAAACAGCCTCAACATGCTGTTCTATGACTTTTTTCAGAGTTTTGAAGGATCACTTTTTTTTGACCATTTTTCCCTGAGCTATAGTATGGCTTTTCTTGGCATACTAAACTTTTGCCTGAAACACTCAAAATTTTGACTTTTTAGACCATTTCTTTAACAGGTTACATTATAAACAGCCTCAACATGCTTTTCTATCACTTTATTCAGTATTTGGA
>NW_024700848.1:0-888 GCF_008729295.1 Plectropomus leopardus | reverse complement strand
CAAGACACCGAGGAAAATGTCACACCAAAACATCGCGACAACAGGTGTTGAACAATTCTGTAAGAAGGTGAACGAATTTGACTCTAGCATACAGCTGAGTGTTTGTCAGCCCAGTCATATAAACTTTCACGGCGTTTCAGTATCGCCGATCGAACAGCTGATGGTCCAACAGCAGACAGAGACAGACAGACAGACAGACAGAGAGAGACAGAGAGAGACAGACAGACAGACAGACCGCGGAGTTTCTCACAGTGCCAAAGTGTCTGAATGAATAAACATCCAAATATTCAGCGGTAGAAAGTGATTTATTTTGACTTCCACAGACTGTTTAGTTTTAGTTTCAGCTCACTGGACTCCCTTTGAGATCTTATTATTATTACCAGGGGCAGATCCGGTGTTTTGGGGGCCTGGGGGCCACAGGCACAGTGCCTTATTTTCACCCTTTCTCTAACTGGTAATGTTGACAGGCTGTAGGCAGCTATAGGAGAAGTAAAAAAAAAAAAAAAATTAAAAAAAAATTACTTCTGCACAGAGCAGAAGTTGAAGTCAGTCAGGTCCTGCAGTCAGGAGAGGTTGACCTATTATCAGCACAATGAGCTTAAATTTACCTAAACTATGTTTAAGATTGAGTTTCATTTTATATATAATGCTGGAAAGTTTTAAGAATAATAAATCATATGTTTATTACACTCCAACACACCATGGTCAAATGAAACAATATCAGTAAATTATGAGAGCAAAAAACAAACCAAAAACAAAAACAAGAAAGCAAAATCATCGTTCAGTAATCGTAATTGAGCTAAAATATTCAGTTCATTGTGATACTGATTTTAGGAATAATCGCCCAACCCTAATGCAAGTTGTGTCACACTAAGCTAATTATTTTGG
>NW_024700847.1:0-632 GCF_008729295.1 Plectropomus leopardus | reverse complement strand
ATGACCCGAAAAGCAAGGCTATAGTATGGCAAAAATGTCAAAAAATGTCATGTCCAAAAAACAGCTGAAAATAGTTGAAAATGGCATTAAATAGCGTGCCGAGACTCGCTATAGCAACGACAGTTGCAAAAACGGACAAAAACAACATAATACGGTCATGTCGGAAAAAGTGACCCAAAAAGCAAGGCTATAGTATGGCAAAAATATGAAAAAATGACATGTCCAAAAAACAGCTGAAAACAGCTTAAAACTGCATTAAATAGCGTGCCAAAACACGCAATAGCAAAGACAGTTACAAAAACAGACAAAAACATTAAATGGCATTAAATAGCGTGTCTAAAAACACTATAGCATATAAAGTTGTAAAAACTGCCAAAAACAACACAATATGGCATGTCCAGAAATTTGGATGCCATGCCATAGTATTGCATTTTCGGTTGTTTTTTCGACCTGCCATCTTCGGGTGTTTTGGGCCTATTTTTGTGCATTTCATGCTGTGGCGTGTCTGGACACACTGTTTCATGTCATGTTTTTCCGTTTTTTTTAGCTGTCTTTGATACATGTCATTTTTGACATTATCATACTATTGTATTGCATTTTCATTCTTTTTTTTGGCATGCTATATTAGGATG
>NW_024700846.1:0-443 GCF_008729295.1 Plectropomus leopardus | reverse complement strand
AAGTGTAAAATACACTGTGGAAACAAAATTGTTATATTCAGACTGTTAAGTGCAAAAAATGCTCCATTGAAACCCATTCAAACTGACATTTTTGATCCTACAGCCATCAAAGCAGAAAAACATGACTTGTATTATTGTCATTCTGGGCTTTTGCCTTTGAATTAGTCATGGCATGTACTTTGTATTTTGACGTGGAGCGCTTTCACAATCAGTGTTGTATTATAAATGACTTACATGTATCAGGCTATGACAAATTAATAAATGTATAAGTAAAAATGTTTTTTTCATCTAAAACATGGTGGCATCATAACAAAAACCTGGCATTTAATGGGTTAAAATTCTTAGAATTAATTAATATTTGATATTTATTATTAGGACTGATACTGGTTAACTCCAGAAGTAGAAAATAATATTAACGCATGTGATTTTTTAAAGCTTGAGTT
>NW_024700845.1:0-802 GCF_008729295.1 Plectropomus leopardus | reverse complement strand
GTGTGTGTGTGTGTGTGTGTGTGTGATCGGTTCATCTTCCAATGTTTAATTTCCAACAGCAGATCACGACACACGGGCAGTTACGTTTTGTTGTTGTTGTTTTTGTTCACTAAAACTACAGAAACAGTCAGACAGACACACCTGCAGACACACCTGCAGCTTTTATACGGAATTTATTTAATAATGAATTTCATTTATAACTAATTAATTCATTATTATTTCATTTTACAACAAGCCGTCCACCCAGCAGCCTCCTGTGTGTGTGTGTGTGTCTGTGTATGTGTGTGTGTGTGTGTGTGTGTACATGTGTAATGTGTGTATAATGTGTGTGTGTGTATAATGTGTCTGTAATGTGTATGTATGTGTGTGTGTATAATGTATAGTGTGTGTGTGTATAATGTATGCGTGTGTATTTATGATGTGTGTGTAATGTGTGTGTGTTTGTGTGTGTGTGTATAATGTGTGGGTGTGTGTGTGTGTGTGTAATGTGTAATGTGTGTATAATGTATGCGTGCGTATGTATAATGTGTGTGTGTATGTGTGTGTGTATAATGTGTGTATGTGGGTGTGTGTATAATGTGTGTATGTGTGTGTGTGTGTGTATAATGTGTAATGTGTGTGTATAATGTGTGTATATGGGTGTGTGTATAATGTATAATGTGTGTATGTGTGTGTATAATGTGTAATGTGTGTATAATGTGTTTGTGTGTGTGTGTGTGTGTATAATGTGTAATGTGTGTATAATGTGTGTGTAATGTGTGTATAATGTGTGTATAATGTGTGTGTGTGTGTGTGTGTGTGT
>NW_024700844.1:0-895 GCF_008729295.1 Plectropomus leopardus | reverse complement strand
ATTAGAAGCAACATTGATTTATTTTAAATATACATTATTATTTTTTGAGAAGTGTCAAATACCACTCTACACACAAAATAGCTTTTCAAAAGCAGTCTGAAAAATATTACACATTAATATAACTTTCTAATTTCTTTTAGTTTATTTTTAACCAACATCAGCCCTAATCATAAATATCAAACATTCATTAATTTTCAGGATTTTAACTCTTTAAATACCAGATTTTTGTCATAATGTCGCTATTTTTTAGATAAAAATAATTATTTTCTATATATTACAGGCCATTTCGTATCTGTCTAGTTTATGTTATGTAAATGTGTAGCTGCTGACAGTCTGGGATGTGTCAGTGATTAGCAGCGACAGTGATTGTGACAGGTCACCTGGTGGAAATGATTTTTTTATTATTATCGTAAGTGGCCACCGGAGCTATGGCTGTTATGCGTTATTCAGGTTCCGGGTTTGAGCTGCGGCCCCGGTACCTGTATAAACGCAGCAGGTGCGCCCTCGCGCAGAGCAGCGTGGTAGGTAGCAACTTCTCTCTGATGTGCGAAATTTTAAGGAGTTTTCAAAGATAATGCGCTAAATGAAATGTTTGTTTGTGGTGGAGTGCAGTCGGGTCGGGTCGGGTCGGGTCGGGTCGGGTCGGGTCGGATCGGGGTTCGGGAAGTGCATGTACCGGTCTGCAGTCAAAAGTTTGCAGCCTTGGTAGGCGAAGCGATTTATGTCACCCTGTTATATTGTTTAATGGGAAGAGACGCTGCAATATTTTGGGACAATGCAGTGAAATTATTGTCACAGTTTGAAGTGAAAGGTGATGTGTGTTTGTGAGTGTGTGTGTGTGTGCGTGTTTGCGAGTGTGTGTTTGTGAGTGTGAGTGTGTGTGTGTGTGTGTGTG
>NW_024700843.1:0-859 GCF_008729295.1 Plectropomus leopardus | reverse complement strand
TTTGGGGACCGTGAGGACAGACTCTGGGGACCGTGAGGACAGACTCTGGGGACCGTGAGGACAGACTTTAGAGGCGTCGTGGCGCTCAGAGGACAGCTGGGGAGAGCGGGTCGCTCGTCCTGGCAGAGCCGTCCACACATAGCTGTCATTCTTCAGCGGCTGACAGGGACGTCTTTGTCCCCGCCGCTCCCTCGCCTGCGCTCTTTGTGTTTCGCCTCCATCAAACTGATAAGTGAAGTGGGCGGCGAGGCGATGGAGGACTGATTTAAAAAGACAAACATGTTAATGACAGCCTGCGAGGAGGAGGAGGAGGAATGTTTCAGTGCGTGTGGTTAAAATGACATCACGCGCTGGTTATTGTCGTCCTACAGTCGGAGTTTTATAATTGTTTTGATGAGTCATGGTTATAAAAAAACGCTGAGCGTTTACCGCTGAAGCTGAAATCACTTTTGCAGCAGTGAGCTGCACTTCATCGTCAGTCTGCTGGATCTGCACTCAGTATGAAGATTTTGCAGATTTTCAACCAGCTCCATGTAACCAGTAATCACGTCACCCACCAGCAGGAGCCTTCACTGGTCTTGTGCGGTGCAGTGCATTCTGGTAGTTGTAGGTTTTCTACCTCTTGAGCAATACGCTTCTTTTCTCTGAGATCTCTGGTCACGTAGAAACAATTTCAAAAGTATTTGTGTCTAATAATATAATAATAAAATACTTCTTTAAGTGAAGTACTAATACCAAGCAATTTAAAAAAAATACAGTCTTGCATTGGAAATATTTAAGCTAAAAGTGAAATTAAGCAATGCAGAAAAAAATCTAAAGAGAAAATACATTTAAATGATTCAAAGAGAATTTAAATTAT
>NW_024700842.1:0-857 GCF_008729295.1 Plectropomus leopardus | reverse complement strand
GATATAGATATAAAGACATGGATGTATGGATGTATAGATGTAGATATAGATATAAAGACATGGATGTATGGATGTATAGATGTAGATATGATATATATATAGACATAGATGTATAGATATATAGACATAGATGTATGGATGTGTAGATGTAGATATAGATATATTGACAGATTTATAGATATATAGGCATAGATGTATGGATGTGTAGATGCAGATATAGATATAGATATATAGACATAGATGTATGGATGTGTAGATGTAGATGTATAGATATATAGACATAGATGTATGGATGTGTAGATGTAGATATAGATATATTGACATAGATTTATAGATATATAGACATAGATGTATGGATGTGTAGATGTAGATATAGATATATTGACAGATTTATAGATATATAGGCATAGATGTATGGATGTGTAGATGCAGATATAGATATAGATATATAGACATAGATGTATGGATGTGTAGATGTAGATGTATAGATATATAGACATAGATGTATGGATGTGTAGATGTAGATATAGATATAAAGACATAAATGTATGGATGTGTAGATGTAGACATAGATATAAAGACATAGATGTATGGATGTGTAGATGTAGATATAGATATATTGACATAGATTTATAGATATATAGACAGATGTATGGACGTGTAGATGCAGATATAGATATATAGATATATAGACATAGATGTATGGATGTGTAGACGTAGATGTATAGATATATACACATAGATGTATGGATGTGTTGATATAGATATATAGACACAGATGTATAGATCAGTGTTTTTCAACCTTTTGTGAGCCAAGGCACATTTCTTTCATTGAAAAAATGCCGCGGCACACCACC
>NW_024700841.1:0-956 GCF_008729295.1 Plectropomus leopardus | reverse complement strand
GCAAAGGAACGCTGGAAAGTCATGCATGGCAGAGGAACAATCTGGCAAAGAGTGAGTGAACTGGAGAGTCTTAAATACTGCACTGATTGGAGATGAGCTGCAGCTGAGGGGAGAGCAGGCTGCAGCGGTGGGCGTGGCTAGCAGGTAGAGCAGAGCAGAGTGAGGTGAGTGGAAAAGTACTGGCAGTGAAGGAGAGGAGGAGAATGCAGGAATCATGACAGTTATGAGTTGTGTGTAGTTATGATACTGAAAAATATGAAAAAAATAACAAGCAGTTGAACAAAAACCTTTAGATATACAGTAGCTTTATAATATTGAGTGACCAGTTGTTCCAGATTTGGTTGGGTATTCGGTTTTGAGATGCTTTGAGTTTTTCATGCCTTCTTTTCAAGACTTCTGAATCACTGCTCAATCTAATATTTGTTCAGATGTTAAAATAATGCTGGTGATGTGCCAATTGAAAGCAATTTTTCGTGGTTGAACAATTAATCAAATGGAGGTTTTGCAAGCAGGATTACAGGAAGTTAGTTACCAAGATGCATCTATGAAAAGTAACGAGAGAGATATGGCCAAAAAACTGGTGACAGCTGCTGTTGGCATTGAATCAACCACTCACAGCACACCACAACACATCAGCATCAACCAATCACAGCAGAGCATCATATCAGCATCAACCAATCACAGCACAGCATCATATTGGCATCAACCAATCACAGAACAGCATCATATCAGCATCAACCAATCACAGCACAGCACAGCATCATATTAGCATCAACCAATCACAGAACAGCATCACATCAGCATCAACCAATCACAGTACAGCATCATATCAGCATTAACCAATCACAGTACAGCATCATGTCAGCATCAACCAGTCACAGCAAAGCATCACATCAGCATTAACCAATCACAGCAAAGCATCACATCAGCATCAACCAGTCACAGCACAGCATCAC
>NW_024700840.1:0-782 GCF_008729295.1 Plectropomus leopardus | reverse complement strand
TTAAAAACATTATTTTGTGTGTATGAATATTATCAGTTAAAAGTATTAAAATTAGTAGATTTTGTCACTAAAAATATTTATTTGTCTCACTTTTATTTGGAGGGAAATCGTGCTGTTTGTTTCCCATAATGCTCTTGGGGCTGTAAACAGGAAGTAAGTAATGCTGCCATGCGTCCCTTAAGTTAGCGGTGGGCTACAGCTGTTTTTAACCCCAATATGTTCACGTAGTCGTAAATTATCTCCATTAAAATGATGCCGAATTATCTATTAGTTTCTCCTGTTTTCAGTGTACTCGTGAAAATACAGACAACTATCACTGGAATACTTAAGTACCTGAGAA
This sequence comes from Plectropomus leopardus, assembly GCF_008729295.1. Taxonomy (NCBI): domain Eukaryota; kingdom Metazoa; phylum Chordata; class Actinopteri; order Perciformes; family Serranidae; genus Plectropomus; species Plectropomus leopardus. Next base: position 442 of record NW_024700840.1, on the reverse strand, counting down.
AACTTAAAAACGTGACTTTTTTTAGGCGGGTTTGGCAGTTACAAGGAGCGTCTTTTTTCTGTGATTTCTCAGCGGATTTATGGACGTTTATTCTGGATGGACATCAGAAAAAAGACATCCTCAGAATATGTAAGTCACCATGAATCCTTAAATTATGTGTTATATCGTTTAATTAGTTATTTTCTTTTAAGGTTTTCATTCATTTTTTTCTTCTTGTATGATTTATTTTCTGCTGGTTTGTTCATTTTTTTCTGTTTTTTATCGTGTATTTTCTCTCAGTTTTCCTTCACCATGTCATATTTTGTCAGTTTGCTATTTTTTTCCACATTTTTATTTCGTAAAGTGCTATTGTGGTGTTATGCTGTTGCATATATCTGCTTCTTCTGCTGCTTATCTGACGCTCACACACACTTCACACAAACCTGTGCTTCATGTGTGAAGT
>NW_024700839.1:0-1169 GCF_008729295.1 Plectropomus leopardus | reverse complement strand
TTGGGCTTGTTTCCAATGCCCGTAAGTGGCCAGAAATAAAGATCAATTAAATTTCAGCTTATGTCAAGTCATCAGTAATAAAAAGTTAATTCAGACGGCAGAATGGGACAAAAAGATGCAAGGAGGAAATCACTTTTAACGACTACACCTGCTACGGATCCTTTTCATTGTTCAAAGGTGAAATATCGCACCTTTGTCTTTTAGAGTGTGCTTGCATGTGTATCTCCTGGGCTACCCTACAGTGTGTATCTAAACATGGGCACGGGTCCAGCAGACATACTGCCAGCCACACAGCACCAACGCTCCACCCTCTCATCAAAGCTCTGCTGCAGTCTCCCACGCCCATGCCATGTCTGAGTCCAACGACCGAGGTTTAGTGACACGTGCACACCCGCTCAGACACATGCACCTTATGGGCACACACAGGGTGGGAAGTAAAAAACTGCAAGAATTTCCACGTGCACACACTGGCACATACATGCACACAACCTTATCTGGAAATCAGCAGGAGGACTTGCTGACTGTTTGGCGTAATAACTTCTCACACCTTTATTTAATGAAGTCAGCCAGAGATGAAGCTGGCTCATGTTGGTCAGTCATTTATATTCCAGTATGTAGCTGATTTGTGGGCTGTGGTGTTAACTGTGCTTATGCAGTAATGGGCTAAATGCACAGGTGTCAGTATTTATACAGAGACAGTATATATATGTAGTACAATATAACAGGAACAAAGCCTCTTAAGAGCCACTGTGTACTCATATAAGCTGTTTGATGGACGCTCATGCAAAAGCCACCTGCTTTTCTGTGTGTCTAATAGGAGCAGTGCATATCTTTTTTCACAGTATGCCCTGTGCACCACACTTGTCCACTCACCACCGCCTCACTATTCACAGTCAGAGATTTCCAGAGTGCACCTGTCAGAGCCGCCGGGCCTCAACTAAGCAGGACAGATTTACGTCGTGGACCGTTTACAGCCATTACAATGCCTCCCTCGCAGAAATGCAAACGCTTCATCAGATTCATAGGCGGCCATTAATTTCCAAAGTGTCTGGTCTCGCGCTGCTCCGCCATGGTCTCCTCCCCCTAGTGCCTGACATGGAGAGAGCTGCATAAACATTTATGCAGCAGTATTTTTTAAAGGCCCTCTGCAGTGTCTTGTAAATCTGCCC
>NW_024700838.1:0-657 GCF_008729295.1 Plectropomus leopardus | reverse complement strand
GAGAGAGAGAGAATTATGTGAAATTATAAACACTGCTTATAAATTGGGAATTTTTTTTGCAATTTGTCGGACTTTGCTTGCCAAGTTGCTCATTATCTTTTCTCCCATGTTTTGGAAAGAAATCAAACCACATTTCTCATGTTTCTGAGGTCCAAATGTTGTAAAAGGCATCTGAATGCAGCTCAGGAAAACTGATGTTGATTGAGGTGTTAAATGGTTAATCTAAAGCCTATTGGAAATGCAAACATTTTTAAAGATACCAAATCTATCAGACTGAGTTTGCGAAAAATCTGTATATTATGATGCACAAGACTTCATCGATGCACAAGACAGTAATTCAATTCGACAGAAGAGTGTGTATCCTGTTTCACTATAAAACCATGTTACCTGGAGAAACGTCTGTAAAATCTGTGATAAACATGTCAGTAAATATATTTCAAGCCCCTGAATCATACTTTGGGGGAAGAAAAACCTAGTGTGTGTGCATTGCTAAAAATTTGCTTTTCTAGGAGAAATCTAGAAAACAGGGTTCTCATATGTTGATGAATTCAGGTTATTGCAGGGAGCAGACTGTAACCCAGTGACCCAAGTGCTTATACACGTCATGAAAAACTGAACAAATTGATCAACAATACATATCCTACTGTGAGACAGTGT
>NW_024700837.1:0-580 GCF_008729295.1 Plectropomus leopardus | reverse complement strand
AGTTTTGGTTCGCCTGGACTTTTTGTATAATAATGCAATTAAAACCTCAGTCCCTCAGTGCACAATGAAGTTATACACTTTTTTTTCAGGACAAACTGGGCTATCAGGCTGTAGTGATGTCACTTAAATGTACAAATAGTTATGAGACCGTAAAGACAAAAGAAAAAACAAGATGGAAATTGAACTGTACAGATCTTGAGTGATATATCACCCAAAAGTATTAAGCACAAGCTTTTATTGCTGTAGAAAACCAAGTGTCTCCCAAGTGTTGGGAATCAGAAAGTGAAAAAATAAACATTAAAACTATTATAGTCCAAAAAATGGACACACAAAAAAAGTCCCATCGCCACTCTGCACAGCAGCTCCTCTCTGTGCTGCTGCAGAGGGCCACGTCACACCCCTGACAAAAACACCTGACACGCTGCCAATAACACAGCGCGATAGATACAGCAGGATTACACCAATCACAGTGCAGTTTGCTTCAGATGACGTGTGGCAACGTCAGCGGATACAAAGCGTCGGATCGTCTTCCGATTGGACGACAAGACCAAAACAAACCTCTGACACCTCCAAAGGAACT
>NW_024700836.1:0-877 GCF_008729295.1 Plectropomus leopardus | reverse complement strand
AAAAAAAATCAAGATCTACTAATTTCTTGCAATTTGCAGGACATTTCTTGCCAAGTTGCACATGGACTTCTTCCACATGTTTTTAAAAAAAAGAAAAGCATTGGCTCAGGCTGAGAAGGTCAAACAACTTGTGAAGGCAGCATGAAAAAAGTGATGTGGATTCAGGTTTTAAAGAGTTAAACGTAGTTCAAGTATAATATCTCTTGTTGCAAAGTGTTTTTATCTAATAGTTTCTGTGTCTCACTGTGCAGTGCACACATCAGCAGGATACGTTTCTCTATTAATAACAGAACAGCCAGCAGTAACAGTAATGCGCCAGCTGCAAATAGACATGACAAATTCTTCCTGCGAAACCAGAATTATCATGTATGCAAAAACGTGCTGTGTAATCAAATGTAATGTGAGAGCAAGGATGGAATATTTTTATAACAGAGCAGTTTGACTGAGGCAGGCGTTAGCTTTCGCTGCCTGAGGCACGGAAGCAGCCGGCCAAAAGATACAAGTGCAGGAACAGAAGCTGAGGTACCAAAAAAAAAAAAAAAACATACACAAATGTCATTACTTTATTTTCAAGTGTATTTGGCGTCGTTATATAATGTGCTTTAAATGATAAATTATTTGAATTATTCTCACATTTCAATTTTATTCCTGTTTTGTTTAAGTGGGGTTGTGCGTAGGCGGGGCACAAGGCTCAGAAAATTCCCATCAGCCCTCATTCATGATTCATTTGATGTTTCATCCTTGAAAAGTTTCATTCAGCATGACTATTTACTAAAATCTGTTTGTTCTCACTGGAACCATCCCAATTCTATCTAACTATCTATGTATCTATCTATATCTATCTGTTGTGTTGTGTAGTGATGTTTGTGAGCACACA
>NW_024700834.1:0-484 GCF_008729295.1 Plectropomus leopardus | reverse complement strand
TTTTGACTCCTTTAATTGACATTTCTGGCCCTGCGTGTCTGCAGGAGGTGGAGACGGAGCAGTACTACACACTGTTTCTGGAAACACTAAAGGAGCGCGGCTACGACGGCTACTTCTGCCCAAAGTCTCGTGCCAAACTGGTTTCCGAGCAGGAGAGGAAACACGTGGACGGCTGCGCTGTGTTCTTCAAGACCGAAAAGTGAGTTAAAGAGCTTCACAGAAGATTAACTGAATATATTTGAAGGTTCGTAGGTTGTGGTTTGCACATTGAAGAACATTAGAAGTGAGAGTGACAGAAGTGAGCTCTACATAAGTGACGATGTTGCAGGCAGGATCACTATTTTTCAAGTTATATTGTTCAAAAGTCTGTAATCTGCCACAATTTGGGTTCAGTCAGATGGCTGAGAGGACTACACTGAATTTTGAATATTATTTCATGTTTTTAGGTTGTTGAAAGTCTACAAATAGATGTTATTTTGTATGA
>NW_024700833.1:0-979 GCF_008729295.1 Plectropomus leopardus | reverse complement strand
ACTTATCTTGTAACTTTTTATGCTTGCTTATTTTGGGGTTATTTCTTGTAAAGGTGCTCATTGCCTTCTATGAATGTTTTTGACAGAAATCCAGATGTTACTAAAGGTTAACCCTTTGAAACCTGAATCGACATCAGTTTTCTTATGCTGCATTCAGACGTCTTCACAAGTATTTAAATCTTTTCAAAAACGGGAAAAAAGGCAATCAGCAGCCTGGCAAGAAATGTCCCACAAACTGCAAAAAATGAGTAAAGGGCGACAAAAAAATGACCAAAAACATCATTAAATTAACAGGAAAAATATTAAGAAACTGTATCATTATTATAATTATGTATTTAAAATTGGGTTTCAGAAACAAATATATTTGTTTGATTTAAATTTATTCTATTCCAGCACTGTTTCCTGTTTTCTTTTAACCTTTTTTTCTATTTTCAAGTAATTTTATTGTAACTTTTTATTAATTTCTGGCTAATTTTTGGGACATTTCTTCTTGAATTTCTCACTACATTCTTTTCATGTTATTTGAAAGAAATTAAGCCAGTTTGTTAAGGACAGAGAAGTGCGATGTGTTGAGGAAAAACTTTGACATTGCACATAGAATAACAAAAACCAGATGTTTTAGTAGCATTGTACGTTTCTGCAAACCACTGATATGTTTCATTCACTATCATTTCAATATTTGTAAAATGACGCAGTTTAAAAGCTGATGTTGTCATCAGGAGGTGGAGCGGATGGTTGGTGGTGTAACATGAGTCACTGCTGTTTTTCCAGCAGCTTTTTATCCATCAAACTTTGGTGTTTTGCAGCGACACTTTACTGTTTTTGAGGCAGTGCTATGAAAAGCCAGAAATATCATGTTTTAGGCCAAAACATGATATTTTTCTCTTATAAAAAGTGTTTTTATGCTGTAATCCAAACACAAGTTAGGATTTCAGCATAAAAGTTTCTGCTGCACAGAAATGTACAAATGTTAAATATC
>NW_024700832.1:0-790 GCF_008729295.1 Plectropomus leopardus | reverse complement strand
AATAAAATAATAATAATAATCACTTTAAAAAAACAAACAAAAGCAAAACTGCAGACAAGAGGTGCAAAGACAAAAAGATAATTTAAAATGTTTTAAAAATTAATTTTAAAAATAAGTTGGTAGTCATTAGCGGGTGGAGTAGGCAGTGTAAAAAATGAATGTTTTTAGCTTTGCTTTAAAAGTGATCAAAGTCTGGGCTTTTCGAACTCACCTGGGAGGTTATTCCAGGTTTGTACTGATTGATAACAAAACGGCGCTTCTCCATGTTTAGGTCTGACTCTTGGGACGCTCAGTAGGCTGCCCCCTGATGTTCTTAGGGTCCTTAAAGGTTCATATGACACAAGCATGTCAGAGATATATTTTGGCGCAGACCCACAGATTGATTTGTAGACAAGCAGCGAGATTTTAAAATCAGTTCTCTGAGTGACAGGTAGCCAGTGTAATGATTTTAGATCTGGAGTAATGTGGTCATATTTCCTATTTTGTCAGGACTCTCACAGCAGCATTCTGAATAAGCTGAAGTTGCCGGAAAACTTATTTTGAAAGGCCTACGAACATTCCGATGCAGTTATCTAACCTACTGGAAATAAAAGTGTGGGTGAGCCTTTCAAGGTTTCGCTTTGACATTATTCCTCTGACTCTGGCAATGTTTTTTATATGATAGTGATCAGATGAAGTAACTGGTATGATGTGACTGTGGAAATTCAAATCAGAGTCCAGAATAACCCTGAGGTTTCTTGCTTGACTCTGAGTTATGAGAGAAAGGGATTCAAGGTGTGAGCTGACATTC
>NW_024700831.1:0-528 GCF_008729295.1 Plectropomus leopardus | reverse complement strand
CGTTGTAATTACTGTAACATCTGTTTTTCACCTCTTTTTAATTAGGGCCTGAGCACCAACAGTGCGAGGACCCTATTGAAACTGAAGAAATTCTTCTTTTTTTAAATTTTGAACAAGTAAGACCCATTTTTTAGGGCCTTAACATACTTAAAAAGTCATTAAATTTTGCACAGACATCAGGACTGGCAAAAAATTTGATATTTTACCATCAAAAAATGGCACAGGAGCGCCACCCAACAGACTTCAACGAAGGAGCCCCTCCGGCCCTTTTCATGTACACATACAAAAATTTGGTGGTGTATGGAGCATCACAAAACAAAGAAAAAAGTCAGTGGCAGCCAATACTCCTCATATTTTATATGAATATTTTTATGGAAATAAAATGCATTTTTGATCAGTAGCTTCCAGGATTTGACTAAATGACTCAGAATCAGTGCTGGATCATATTACTACACTGGTTGGTTAAGAAACAGCTCTTTTTATTGCATTTGGATACTGTGAATTAGGTTTTTGCACATTATTGGCAGA
>NW_024700830.1:0-682 GCF_008729295.1 Plectropomus leopardus | reverse complement strand
TTTCTTTCTTTCTTTCTTTCTTTCTTTCTTTCTTTCTTTCTTTCAAGCTCTATTTTGGGGCTTTTTAATAATACACTCTGGCACCTTTTTCATCCTTAAAAACAGTAAAAAAATAAAAAAATGAATAAAAAAACCCTTTTCAGATAATTATGAATTGTGATTAGAAAAAGATATTAGTCAAGTAATTAATAATGTAATTAGTATATATTCATGTAAACAGTTATGAAATGTAACTAAGTAGTTAGTGTTCAAGCATGTAATGACAAATTATTAGACCTGGGTCATTTTTTTATTATTAGGCCTATTTTTATAGTAGTCTATTGTCTATATATAGTGTATTTAAATATGGATTATTTATGAAACATTCAGGGCTGAAGCCTTGGACATGCAGAGCCTAACAAGGCTACTGGCCTGAGGTGAAAATGGATAGCCCTCTCTCTCTCACTCTCTAGACTTGAGACGTTTTCTTATAAATTAGCTTATTTTTAACTTTTATTGATTAATTTCTGTGCAATCAGTATGAAATAATACTGGAATTAGATGTTTGGTTTGTTTTTTTGGCTGGACTGAAGTGTTTTAATTTAACCACAAGATGGTGCCATAATATATGAAGCAGACACAGGAGGGTGCTACATGATGAGTTGATTACTCATTGTGTGATAGGATGTCTTGTTAGATTTGA
>NW_024700829.1:0-928 GCF_008729295.1 Plectropomus leopardus | reverse complement strand
TTTGTGAATATTCAGGTAATTTTCTTGTACTTTTTGCTATTTTTTTTGTCTCCTTTCTTAAGTTGCTTATTGACTTCTTCCTGTGTTTTTAAGGAAATTAAGCTTTCTAAATGTTTAAAAGAAAAAAAAAAGAAATCCTCCTGAGGCGCTGAAGCTGAGAGCCACAGACAGGAGGTCAGACAGTACTCAGAGGCGGACTCACTCATGTTGGTTTCTGGTCTTTTCCGGCCTCGTCTCGTTAAAAAAGAGTCAGAGACGCAGACTGAGAGTCGGAGAGGTTTGCTGCTGCCGTTCAGGCCGGAGCTGAGTCTTCATGTTGGCCTGTTTGAAGTCTGAGCCTCCGGCAGCGAGGCCTTTGAGTCCGCTCGCTCTCTCAGGGGGCTTCAGGTTTGTTTGTTTTTTTATGCCCTGAAAGCGCATAACCTCAGCGTCCTTTGTTCAGTCTATTTTATTTTTTGACATAAAGACATTTTCTCTCTCTCGCTGCCATTAACCCTTACAGTCCGCTTTAATATTACACACACTCGAATCGCTCTGCACACAAATATTAGACGTTAATATTATTTTCGACTTTCATTAAGTTTATTTTTTAAACCAACATCAGTCCTAATCATAACTATTAAATATTCATTAATTTTCTGAATTTTAACCCTTTAAACGCCAGATTTTTGTCATGATGCCACTTTTTAGATGGAAAATAAACCACAAAAATTGAATTATTTGCAAAATACTACATGCTGTGTAGATTATTTTTAGTATCACGGTCGGGGATATGTCAGTGATTAGCAGCAATATTGATTTTATACATTATTATTTTTTATGCAGCGTCAAACACTCACTCATACCACTCTGCAAACAAAATGCACTTTTTTAAAATAAGGCTATGAAAAAAAAGTACATTAATAAGATTTTCTACTTTCATTGAGGG
>NW_024700827.1:0-700 GCF_008729295.1 Plectropomus leopardus | reverse complement strand
AATACTAACATTGTTTGGAACGCGGAGCTTATGTTGAGGATGTGATTGGTTAGTTGGCGGACAGTGGGCGGGACTTTGTCTGTCTTCGGCTGTCCATTGGTTGTTTCCGGGTCATGAGCTCGGCCGTCCATTGGTTGATTGACGCGGTAGTGGGCGGGGCAGAGTTTGAACCGGAGTCCCGCCGCAGATATAAGTGTCGGGTTTCTAACATGGAGCTAAGCTAGCCGTCCCTCAGACACAGACCGACCCGCCCTAAGGCGCAGCTCAGCGGGCTTATGTGGACCAGCACCGCGGTGTCGGCACAATCCTTGTCCCCGGTGTCATCTTTTATTACCGTTAAAGTGAGGCGGGTACCGCCATGGCCGAGGGAGCGGACGGCGGTTTAGCTAACGCCGCGAGGAGGAAGCCAGCAGCGGCGCGGAGGAGCCGACAGAGTCAGCCGAGGAAGAGCTCCGGCAGCCGGGTAACAGTCCGAGCTAACCGCTAGCATCACGGTCCCGTTAGCTTCATCAGGTTAAACTACGACCAGGCGGCAAACACGGGAAGATACGCAGAGTTTACCCAAACTGTCAAACTTTTAAAGTTTTTCAGCGTTGAATAAAAACCACAGCGACGTTTTAACTGAGTTTGTGCGCAAAGTTTTCACAGAAACGAGCTAAAGTTTGGACAGAAGACAACAGGCCACCGGAGACAGCAGCTA
>NW_024700826.1:0-829 GCF_008729295.1 Plectropomus leopardus | reverse complement strand
ACACACACACACACACACACACACACACACACACACACAGCAGTCAGGTCGGTGCTCAAGCTACCTGTGTGTCGTTAACTGGCAAAAAAAAAAGTTCTTACCAATGATCTGTTCTAGTCGTGCACAAAGCGAGTCCACGGAGGAATGTAACTGGAAGACGAAATGAAAACTTCAGTCCACTGAACACAGTAGAAATACAAAAAGAAGTAGGATAAGGTGTCTTTTTTTCCTTTTTTTTTCAAAAAAAACTGCTCCATCTGGTTATTACTGCAGTGATCTTAGAATAGATCAGCTTTACAGTTATTACACCCAAACACCACAACAATACCATTCATCTCGCCCTTACATCAAAACAATGCCATTCAGCCCCAAACCTGTCCCTCATGCATCAATATTTCACATAACAACCGAGGCCGGCAGCTATGATAATGACCCTACGGTGTTTTATGAACAGAAGTATATTTACAGTTGAGTCTACACAGCCGGTGGTGATCTATAAGTCATGAGCTCAGAGCTCAGGGGAGCGTACGGTCATTAAGACGAGGGCTTTGCCCTCAACCAAAACCACCATCACCATATCCATTCTGTTCAGTACAGGCGGCGTTAATTGCTCTTGAGGCAGATTGGGGACCGCTAAGCTGGTCAGACACACATTGAGCCGGTGGTTTGGACATTATGACCCGCGGCGCTACATCCTCGAGGTTCCACTCCAGGACCCAGAGGTAATGCGGCTCAACAACTCGCTGAGGCTGCAGAGTCTTTTGAATAATGAAGTTCCTTCTGAGAGTTGAATTATTGTGGTGCAGGACGCCATAACAGCATTCAGGTC
>NW_024700825.1:0-677 GCF_008729295.1 Plectropomus leopardus | reverse complement strand
TGGTCTCGCTGTTGCGATGGTTGTGTGAGTCGTTTTCCTGACAGATAAGCTGGTAGGGCTTCTCGTTCTCCTCAATTACAGAGTTGCACACCTCAGCATCCTGACTCTGCAGCTCTCCACGGGAAAGGTGCTCCACGATGCCAGCCCCAAGCGAGTCACCTAGCACGTTGGTGGTGGTACGCAAGCGGTCCCTGGGGAGACAAGAAAGACAATCAGAAAAAAACAGATGTACAGTAGAGACCATGGAATGTATATAAAAATGTACAAAGTGACAGCTCCCCAAAAATGAAGCCAAAACATCTCCATCGCCCCCTGGTGGCTGGCTGCAGTACCGGTCACAAACCCCGCCCTCTCTTTGTTAGTGAATGGGACATGGCCAAACTTTAAACTCAGACTACACATCAAATACATTTGAATTTTTCTTCCCCAAAGATTATCTCTGTCATTTTAGGAGGTTCTTATCACTCTGATGTTTGTTCAAGTGATTTTTTCTGATAAGTTTGGTTTAAATTAGTTATTTGATGCTTTAAAAGGGGCATTTTATGTCATAAATGACAAATTTGTGACAATTCGTGTGCTCGCAATCAACGGCGCTGTTCGTGATTAGTTGGACTGGTGTATGGGCAGCAAGTCCAACACCACAGAGATTGTGATTGTGCAGACTCTGCCCTCAAATT
>NW_024700824.1:0-962 GCF_008729295.1 Plectropomus leopardus | reverse complement strand
TGTGTGTGTGTGTGTGTGTGTGTGTGTGTGTGTGTGTGTGTGTGTGTACTAGAGCTGCAACAACTTTTCATCAAATTGATTAGTTGTGAAGTTCTAAATTAAGTACCACCAAATTTGATAATCGATTATTCATTGTGAGGAAAAATAATTCTGATTCTTGAATTTTTTCTGGCCACTTTTAGTCCTCTATGACAGTAAACTGAATATTTTTGGGTTGAGGACAAAACAAAACATTTGAGTTTGTCATCTCGGGCTTTGGGAAACACTAATCTTTTTTTCTTTTTTTTACCATTTTATAGACCAAACAACTAATAGATTAAAAAAGAAAATGATCAACATTTTAACAGACAATGAAAATAAATAGTTTTAACTTACATAATAAAGCCACTGGGGCTTGATGCTTAAACCCCAAAGAAGTTTCAGTCTACTCTGATGTTCAAACCATCATACTAACAATTTATCTAAAGTCATGATTGTAGGTGCCAAATTTCAAGTATTGTATTTTAGAGTCTTCCATCAACAGGGAGGAATTTTCCATCCACAAGTAGAGTTTTCTCATTTCTGAGGGTCCTATTGTAACTCGTGGCCATTTCATTATCTACACAAGTCTGGGTATAAACAGCTGCAGTGCTTTATCCCTTTTTCAATAGTGGAAATTAAACTTTTTCAATTTTATCAGCCATTGGAGCTGCAGCCATTGAAGGTAACATTTAAACACTATTACGAGAGGTTGCAGTTCAATATCCATCATGCCTAATGGATCCAGTGGGATTGGGTGTAAAATGAAGAATTATCTTGAGGGTGTTGTGCTTGACCTTCAGTGGAGTTTGTGATAAAGGTGAGTGAACGAGTGGGTATCGGAGGCGGGTAGTACTGCACTGGATTATAATACTGTTGCCAAATTCATCAGTGGCTACAGACTTGAAGATTGCAGTTGGTTATCATATTCATTTGACAATGTT
>NW_024700823.1:0-755 GCF_008729295.1 Plectropomus leopardus | reverse complement strand
ACACACACACACACACACACACACACACACACACACACACCTGGCAGGTGAGTCAGAGGCTCAGGTGACCTCGAGTCCAGTTTGTCTGTAGTTTTTGAGGACTTTTGCTTTCAGTGTCTCGTTTTGAAACTTCGTGTTGCACCTGAGGAAAAACTCTGAAATGAAAATAACAAACAAACAAAGAAACATTTGTCTAAAGACGAACGTTTGTGTGTTTGTTACTTCATTACGGAGCGGCTTCATGAATTAAAAATGGAGGTAAACCTGATGTTTGATGTTTGTGTGAATAAACGTGGCGGCGTTCACTGGTGGAGGTCAGTATTTGTGCACTGAAGACACAGCAGCAGACTGATGCTCCTGAAATTACTGACGTCACATTTATCAATCACCATTTTTACAAATGATTTATTAAACAGCATGTTTGCAGGTTATTTATGAATGAGTCAGTATGTTTTTAGCTGAGTCAACATTGTGCTCCTCCGTGTGTCTGCAGGTCTCGTACGTCATCAGCGTGGGTGGAAACCGTCATGTTATTCATCTGGAGAGAAATGAGTAAGTTGTTATTTGATAATATGAAACTTTACCGGCTTTTTGCAAAACATTCAACTACATGTCACTGATAAAGACCATAAAACACACAAAACACATGTATAAATCATGTCAATGTTTTTATGTTTACAATCAAATTTGCACTGCTGACCTCGACTCGGGACGTTGTGGATCGGTGGAAGGAATACTTCGAAGACCTCCTCAAT
>NW_024700822.1:0-895 GCF_008729295.1 Plectropomus leopardus | reverse complement strand
GACGAAGAAGAGAGCTAAAAGATCCGAGAGGAACGCCACAGACTTCGATTTGGAAGAAGGAAACAGAAAAGACAAAAAATCGTTTCAATCATTTCAACCTCTGAAACCTGAAAGATAACAGCTTCCACTTCTCTCAAAAATACAGGAAAATCATAACGAGCAACTGAAATGCAGAAAAAAGAAAAAAGTGAAAGGTAACTGAAAAATCAGCAGCAGTGAGGAGAGAGGACGGAAAAAAGCAAAGACTCAGACAAGCAAAGGTTTCTGGAGAGGAGGCGCGACGCTGCTCTCTGATGTGGACACAGCTGAACTCAGCAGCCTCGGGTGAGCTCAGGTGTGTCCCATCAGCCTGATTGCACTGAGAGGACAGAAGCTGAGAGGACAGGAACTGAGAGGACAGGAACTGAGAGGACAGAAACTGAGAGGACAGGAACTGAGAGGACAGGAACTGAGAGGACGGAAACTGAGAGGACGGAAACTGAGAGGACAGGAACTGAGAGGACAGAAGCTGAGAGGACGGCAGCAGCAGAGGGAAGAGACAGAGTGCTGTGTCAGAGGTAAAACAGCTTCAAACACTCGATGGTTTCACAGATTTCGGAGTCACACACTGAAACAGCTCCGATATCAAAAGTGAAACATTTGGCTCATCGGTGGTTAATTAATTAAACTCTGTTGACAACAGCAACAGAAAGAGTGACATCAGGTCATTTGTAAAATATTCAGACAAGTTTCTTCATTTTACAACAAAAATACTCTCAAACAACTAATTTAATAAAGCTAAAAAACACAGGAAGTCTCGGCCGTTGTTTAAAATTTAAAACATTTTAGGATTTCTACAGTGAGTGCCATTTTTGATCTTCACTGCAGTTTGACTTTAATGTTTGATCTTCACTGC
>NW_024700821.1:0-402 GCF_008729295.1 Plectropomus leopardus | reverse complement strand
GACCAGGAGGGTCAGCTCTCACCTGACAGTCTGTGTGTGGTCTACAGACCAGGAGGGTCAGCTCTCACCTGATAGTCTGTGTGTGGTCTACAGACCAGGAGGGTCAGCTCTCACCTTACAGTCCGTGTCTGGTCTACAGGACGAGGTGGGTCAGTTCTCCTACGACAGCCTGTCTCAGGTCCACTGGGTGTCCTTCCTGGACGGACGCCAGCGGGTGCTGCTGTTCACAGAAGACGTTGCCGTGGTGACGAAGGCTCGGCAGGCCGAGGACCTCGAACAGTTCCAACAGGAAGTGAAGGTGTCGCTGCAAAACCTCGGACTGTCGCTGGTCAATAACGGCAACCGGCAGGAGATCGCTTACATTGGCATCACCAGGTAAACACGTCACCTGATCGGGTAAAT
>NW_024700820.1:0-700 GCF_008729295.1 Plectropomus leopardus | reverse complement strand
CCCTCTTTTCTTTTGTCTTTCTCTTTTGGCTAAATTTCAGGTTGTTTTCATGTAACTTTTAATTCCTTCATGTGTTTTTGACAGAAATAAGCCAATTTGTTCAGGTTTCAAAGTGTTAAACATTTATGTTTGGCTTTTGAAATTTTACTTTCCCATGTATTTTGCTTTTCTGACACAGCCTGGCAATGGGAGGAACATTGGGGGGGGCGGGACACAAGTTGTAGTGGGATTAACAGGCATTTCACACCATCTGTGTGTTTGACATCAAGTTGATCCAAAATCCTCTATTTACTCCTCCTGTCATGTTATCATTTTTCTCACAGCATTTTATGATAAGTGCCATTGTCTCATTTCTATTTGTCCCTCTCACACACAAGCTTCCTCCGATGCTTTCCTCTGCCCGGCCATCTCATTTGGCTCCGTACCAGCCTCCAATTGAGCAGTATTAAGACGCAGATTAATCTCAATAAAATCACCATTTGATTTAAGGTCTGCAACAACCCCTGTCCAATCTTTATGGTATGGAGGGGTTTTAAAATTGGATTTAAAGCTGAGCTTAATACCCGCGGCCTTGTTTGTGCTGCCCAGGGATGCCCAGCTTGATACTTGCTGCCCGTTCCAGCTTTTTGATAGGCCAGTCTGGCGAGGATGCTGATTGGTGGAGAGGGGCTCCAAGTTGTGGTGAAAAACAACTTGATTC
>NW_024700819.1:0-983 GCF_008729295.1 Plectropomus leopardus | reverse complement strand
TGAAGACTGCAGTGGCTCACCTGTGCAGGACCAGGACTCGGTAGTAGATGGGTTTGGCCTCCAGGGCTTCATCCTCACTTCTGCCCTGCAGGTTTACACAGCCGGAGGTCAGGCACTGAGCATGAAAGACCCGCTTTGGCAACCGAGAGTCCACATAGGAGTCTCTGGAGAGGGACCAAACACACACTGAAGACTAAGATTGCAGGCTTTGAGGATACTCAACTTGCTTCCCGCAGGCCAAATCTGCCCCCCCCCCCACCACCATTTTCTAATTCACAACAAAAAAAAGTAATTTACTTTGGGAATTATTTTCATAATTTTAGTATATACAAGGTGCAGAAAAGTCCTAAAATCCGAGAAACACATTCATAAATCCAAGAAAAATCCTACAATCTTAGAAATGTCCTAAAATCCTAGGAATGTTTTAGGGCTGCTGAGACTGGCCCTGCTATATCAGTTGAAAACTAATAAGCTATGACTCCAACTGTCAAACCAGTGGTTTTTGGCACTTCCATGATGTCTCACCTGTACGTCCACGGTGACAGAGACATGTTGGCGATGGTGGAGGCAGACGCGCTGGCTATCTGAGGCTGCACTGATGGATCCAGGATCAGTCTCACCATCTTACTCTTCAGTCTGATCCCCTTCCCCATCTTCAGCGAGACATCCTGACCTCTCCTGCTGCCGTGCAACAGTGCGGCCAGGCCCAGCACCAGCAGAGCTCTCTGCAACTAAACACAAAAACACCAGTAAGAGCTTCATCAGCAGCAACATCAGCAGCAACATCTGCTGCAACATCAGCTGCAACATCAACAGCGACATCAGCTGCAACATCTGCTGCAACATCAACATCAGCTGCAACATCAGCTTCAACATCAACAGCTACATCAGCTGCAATATCAACATCAGCTGCAACATCAACATCAGCTGCAACATCAGCAGCGACATCAACATCAGCTGCAACATCAGCTGCAACATCAACA
>NW_024700818.1:0-521 GCF_008729295.1 Plectropomus leopardus | reverse complement strand
CACACACACACACACACACACACACACACACACACACACACACACACACGCGTCTCCTCTCAGCGTTTAGCGACCTGACGACAGATACAAATGAAAGAGCGCAGCTTGTTGTTTCCCTGCTGCTCTTTGTCTGATGATAAATGGTTGAGTAGTTTAAGAGCCTAATCAATACACATATATGATGTTTACACCGAGGGAAACATTCAAACCACAGACTCCTTATGTTTTTTTTATGGCTGCAAGCCTACACCATTTCATCACATGGAAAATTTCAACATGCATTATTTTAGATCTGTGGAGACATTGTGATTTCCAGTCCAAAACATGATGTTAATTCTGAGTGCAATGAATGTACATGACCTGCTTTGAATTTGAATTTTGCTTTTTTAAACTCCACATTGTTTAGTGGTTGTGTAGTTGTGCATGGTGGAAAGTTGTTGGATGGACTGACTCAGACGTGCTGACGTCTCTGTTGCTCATCATTAAGATGGTTGTGTTTGTTTCTTCTTCTGCTCTCTGGA
>NW_024700817.1:0-4873 GCF_008729295.1 Plectropomus leopardus | reverse complement strand
AGGTTGTGGGACATGTCCATGATGGAGCAGGCTGTGGGACATGTCCACGCTGAAGTGGGCTGACGGACATTTGCAGCCCAAAAACACGTCTGTAAATCAGTAGATACTTTTTTCACAGCCCCCCTGAAATGAGTCTCACTATGGAGACTTGATACATGTACTCAGAGGACATTTCTAAAGTCTAGAATGAATGAGTCCACTTTAACTGTCTGTGTAGTATTTGTACTTGGTGTACTGTCTGTGTACTCACGCGTTTCCACAGGGGATGTAGGAGCCGTTGGTCAGCTGACCACAGTTTCCATATTTGTTTCCCTGTTTGTTGACTGATGAGAAACAAACAGGTGGAGCGCTGGTGGCATCTGAGGACAGCCGGAGACAGAAATCAGCCCGGTAACTGGTTTCAGACCAGAACTGGCTCTGAGTCAGTGTGAACTGATTAATCAGAGCTGTTTAACGAATGTCATAAATGATCTGGACCAGCAGAAATTAGCATAAACTGTCTTATACTCAGTTTAAGATTAGTTATATTCAAGTTAAACAGGTTCGGCTCAGTATAAGGATATTTGTCCTTAACCCTTTAAACCTGAACAAATAGGCTTGATTTCTTTCCGAAACATGGGAAGAAGGCAATGACAGGAGAAATGACCCAAAAAGAAATTACGAAAAAATGACCTGAAAATTAGTAAAGCCAGAACAAAAAATCAAAACAAAACCAAAAAAGATAAACAAAGTAAAAAACAAACAAACCTGTAAAAGTGCTTAAAAATAACTTTAAAAAAATGTGATAAACGTGATAACTTCTTAAAATCTAGATATCTAGATCTAGAAAAATCTCACTCTAAATCTACATATTTCTTGACTTTGTTGCTCGTTGCATTTTTCCCCATGTTTTTGAAGAAATTTGCTCGTTCGTGTTCAAAGGTTTAAATATTTGTGAAAGGCCTCTGAAAGCAACACGAGAAAAGTGATGTTGCTCCTGGTTTGAAAGGGTTAATGTAAACTGGTTTAAGCCCAGCATAAACTTGTCTTGGCTCAGTTAGATGAGATTTTTTCAGACGTAAACTGGTTTTAGTTGAGTATAAAGTGGTTTTAGCTGTTGCGAGCTCAGTATAAACTGGTGTCTTACTGGGTCCCCACAGCATCTGGCACTGGGTGTGCATGCTGGCGCAGACTCCTTCGTAGCAGTAGGAGGCGTCGTCCTCACATGGCTCCCCGTTCTGCAGGAAGACGTTGGGGGGGCAGTAAGGGGAGGAGCCTGTGCAGAACTCGGGAAGGTCGCACTCTCCGAGCGGCTCGCGACACACCGAACCCGCCGTCCGCAGCTACAGAGAAGGAGGGGTTAAACTTTAATACGGTTTGAGAGAAACATTAATTTTGTGTGTGTGTGTGTGCGCGCGTGTGTGTGTGTGTGTGTGTGTGTGTGTGTGTGTGTGTGTGTGCGTGCGTGCGTGCGTGCGTGTGTGTGTGTGTGACCTTGCAGTCTTGGCAGCAGATGCCGTCAGACGAACACTGAGCTCCAGGAACCAGACGACAGGTGGAGGCGTTGCAGCAGGGGTCCTCACACTCCTGACCAATCAGAGCACAGCGACACATCAACAGGGGGAACATGATAACGTGATTTCACCTCAGACGCATAAAACCTGCATCCTGATTGGACCGTTCGGTTTTACATCGTCACTCCAGGTGAGTACCTCCAGCAGGCCGCAGTCACACTCCTCTCCTTTCTCCACGTACAGGTTTCCACAGCGAGGTCCTCCCAGCAGGCGCTCCGGCTGCGGGATATTGAACAGACACATGCCGCCGCCATGCAGCAGGCTGACGGACAGATCCGCAGCGCTGCAGCTGCTGAACTGCTGACCCGGCATGAATCTGGAGGTCAGAGGTCACAGAAAGGAGGCAGTGAGAGAGCCGCACTTTCTCCACAGACCTCCACCGTAAAAGAGACGGTGTTGACTTATTGACCTGATCGGTAAACGAAGCTGATCGATCAGAACTGAGGATAAGATCATGAGGAGAAACGTCCCAGAAGAAGAGAGTGTAAGTGTTTTTAGAAGTCGGTTAAATGTTCCGGTACTGACCCAGTCGAGGGCTCCATGATGCATCCTCCGAGCCGCCGCTCGTTCTGACAGGCGCAGTGACGCTCGGCGGTGTCGTGACTCATCCCGAGGTTGTGACCGAGCTCATGAGCAACAGTAGAGGCCACGCCCAGCACACTGACCAGGTGATCCTGAGAGAGAGCGGGAGACAGACAGGTGTTCAGACCACTGACTGTGTATATATACTGCATACAGTCTGCATATAGACTGTGTATATATACTGCATACAGACTGCATATAGACTGTGTATATATACTGCATACAGACTGCATATAGACTGTATGTAGACTGTGTATATATACTGTGTATAGACTGTATATGAGCGTGTATATATACTGTAAATAGATTGTGTATATACGTATACTGTGTATAGACTGTGTATACTGTAAATAGACTGTGTGTAGTCTGTGTATATATACTGTAAATAGACTGTGTATAGACTGTGTATATATACTGCATATAGACTGTCAATAGACTGTGTATATATATTGTATATAGACTGTGTATAGACTGTGTATATACCATATATGGACTGTATATAGATTGTATATATACACTGTATATAGACTGTGTATATAGACTGTATATATACTGTATATTTGGTGTTAGTTTGTTCGTATTAAAAGTGCTTTACAAATAAACACATCTTGATTAAATCAAACAAAATTAAACATTTATGAATAAAGGTGATGGACTGAAGAA
Source organism: Plectropomus leopardus (assembly GCF_008729295.1). Lineage (NCBI taxonomy): Eukaryota > Metazoa > Chordata > Actinopteri > Perciformes > Serranidae > Plectropomus > Plectropomus leopardus. Next base: position 2,075 of record NW_024700817.1, on the reverse strand, counting down.
ACTTGTTTTAGTTCTTCTGCTTAATGACAATAACTTTGACCTGATTAAACCCAGAACATCACACATACACAGTCTCTGCTGTGTCTCCTGGTTGTGATTTTCAAAATAAAGGCGTGTCCACTCACCACGTTGACTCCACCCGACCGGTCTCTGGAACACATGGACGACTGAGACGCCATCCCCACCGTGGTGCCGTCAAAAGAGCCGCCCCTGTCAAATAAAAGTCAACCCGTGATAATCGTGATGGATCAGAATCTGGGGCTTTTATTTTGTTAAATGTCCTCCTCCTACATGACGAGCTGGGCATTGTCATGGCGAAGGCGCGGCAGCAGCTCTCTGGTCCTCCACTCCAGGAAGTTGTTGAGGGTGTCGGTGGGACTCTTCTCCACGCGGATCTTGTCGCGGTCGCTCCAGATCTCCAGACCGGTCAGAGCGACCCGGACGTTCAGAGGACGGTAGAACTGAGACGGACAGAAGAGACACGGCTCAGTTCTTCTTCTACTGCACATTTAAACTGCTTTACAGAGACGCAGAGGTCAAAGGTCACGGCTCTCACCCAGTCCACCTGGTTGGCCACGTCCAGCATGCGGTAGATGATGGTCTTGTTGTTCTTCTGGTAGTTTAGAAACTGTGAGGAGCAGATGTGACAGAGAGAGATGATGTAATTATGTAATTATAGATTTAAACACAGTAACTCATTAAAAGGTGATTCTGCTGAAAGCTCTGCAGGTTTTGTCTTTTTGAATTAAATAAAACGCTGCCTCTGCTGCCTCTGCCAGACAGATTATATTATTATCATTTTTTATAACACAAGTTTTTTTTATTTTGAGAAAAAAACTAAATGTAGCTCTTGTTGAGAGGCTCATAATCAACCACAGCAGATTACAACCCTCCTCAGCATAAAACTGAACATTTAACTTATTATTTTTGGGTAATGTAAATGAAAACACAAACTGTGTTTTTTCCCTTAAATTTAACTTATCAAAACTATATCCCTTCTCCCTGGCATTATTATATTTATTTTATATTATGATCCTGAAGGTAAATTATGATGTTTCTACTTTGTTCTACTGAGTCTGAACATGAGTGTGTTATAAACACGATTACATGAGGATTACATCATCTATATTGAGTTTGTCTTTGGGATCGTGATCATTGATCTGAGCTCAGTAATATATAATTTGAGTGACAAATAAATGATCTACAGCTGATTTGATAACAAATAATTGATAAATCTGTTTTAAAAGCAAAAATAACATTCCCTACTTTCTCGACGCAAACTAAATAAAAAGTGACCTTTGAAAACAAAATGTATTAAATTGTTTGTCAAAGAATAAATACACAGATAACTGTACACGACAGAGACATCTGCAGGACAAAAAAACAAAAATGCACAACAAAAATGAGGCTGAAACATCACTGAGGAAAACTGACCGTCTTTAGTTTTTGTTGATTAAACCTAAATAAAAATCAACACTGACCCCAACCTCCCAAACCACAGTCAAGGTGCATTGTGGGGAATGTAGTCTCTAACTAAGAAGAACAAAAAACGAGGATTTCTCTGATTATGCTGCATCGACTTTATACTTTTCATCGTGAATGTGACAGTCTCACAGTGATGATAAATCTGTGCAGGACTCTAGATCAATCAATTTAAAAAATAATGAATATATTAATCAATAATTTTTATTATTAATCGCAGCAGACCTCTACTGTAAACACACACTCACCTCCTGGTGGTCGGCCACCAGCACCAGCTCGATGTATTTGGTCTCAGACAGGATGTCTCTCTTCCCCTAAAGACACAACAAAGAGAGGACACACAGGTCAAAAACTACAGCTGTTCCAGCTGTTACCTCATACTTCTACTACTGCCGATACTACTTAATACTACTTAGAGATGTGTGAGTGAGGGAGAGTCCTCACAGAGATATAAGAACAAGGGCGTGTGTTTGTGTGTGTGTATGTGAGATTGTGTGTGTGAGTGTGTGTTGCTGTCTCACCCTGTGTGTGTGTGTGTGTGTGTGTGTGTGTGTGAGTGTGTTGCTGTCTCACCCTGTGTGTGTGTGTGTGTG
>NW_024700816.1:0-913 GCF_008729295.1 Plectropomus leopardus | reverse complement strand
TACTCACCGGAGTCATTGGGCTATCAGCTGTTAAATAATTAGCAGCAGGAAGGAACAGGGCTCCACTGGGCACGTCCGGGCACGTCTGGCCCGTCTGGGCACGTCTGGGCGGTGAGTGACTTAGTGTGGGCACGTTTACGTGGATCATGTGACCAACCGAGGGCAACCACATACACACACACATACTCGACAAAAGGGCACTTTGGGCATCGAGAGGAAAAGGGGCAGGTGCTCCAGCACCCTCCGCCCCCCCCTCTGCACGTGCCAGAGCTGTAGTAATGGATATTTTTGCTGTAATTCAACATTACATTTTAATCACAATTCATGCGCTGTTGGCTGTAAAGCTGTAATATGGACATCTTACCGTGTCTGTATCAGAGACCGTATATACAGTCTACGGTCTGTATTCAAACTACCAGTTATCAGTGAGCAGCACAGAGCACTAGTGACAGTTACTGAAAGGTACTGAATGTAGTATTTTTTAAAGTCGAGCTGTGAAATAAAACACGGGGCAATGTTACAAGGCACCACCTTTTATTACCTTTTTATGGGCACAATACATTCTGATTCTGTTAATTTGATTTCTCCGGTCAAGATTATGATATGATTCCCTGATGAGTTGTATGTGTATGTGTGTGTATGTATGTGTGTGTGCGTGTGTGTGTAGAGAGAGAGAGAGAGAGAGATAAATATACCATAATCTGATAATCACGTAAATATTTAAACCAACAGCACTGCTGTCGTTATACTGCCAATTAGCTACTGTTGCTAACAAGCTAAACTACTACGAGAGCAATGCTCGTGCGCCGGCGCTGTTCGCTTCGAGCACTCGGGTCATCTGTGTGAGCGAGCCAGTGTGTCGGAGACAATGCTCGGGTACACTCGGCTGCGTTCGGCTGTCGTTAATCACTTC
>NW_024700815.1:0-544 GCF_008729295.1 Plectropomus leopardus | reverse complement strand
TGTGTGTGTGTGTGTGTGTGTGTGTGTGTGTGTGTGTGTGTGTGTGTCTCACTCACCGGGCTCCCCTGACAGAGGCAGCCCAGCAGCAGTGCTGTGTAGGAGGCCACGATGCTGTCCTCCATGTGCTTCCCTGCGTGCTGCAGAGCTGAGAGGAGGAGGAGGAGGATGAAGAAACATAATTAAATATTATGATGTTTTATTTCTCAGATCTACACACTTTTGACTGCTAACATCTAAAAAACAACCTGTGTGTACCTTTATTGAGGTCCAGCTCCTCGTCCTCCTCGTCCTTCTCCTTCTTCCGTTCGTCGTCCTGTTTGTCCGTGTTGTTGTCGTTGGCGACCCACTGGATCTCTCCGCCCGTCTCCTGCCACTCCCCGCTCTGGTCCAGCGCCGGCTTCGGCGCCTCCTTGATGAGGTCATCTGTCTGTGCCTCAGCCAGGATGGCGGCACGCTCCCGTTGGAGGAACAGCTGAGGAGGACCGACACGAAGACAGTGAAGACTTATAGAATCTGGATATCTGCTTATTTATTTAGATTTTAT
>NW_024700814.1:0-852 GCF_008729295.1 Plectropomus leopardus | reverse complement strand
TTGTATAATCATGGCTTTGACAAGCATCAAACTGAGCACTACACGCTGTATGTCCAGGATATGGAAGCATTGGTATAGTAGTCTCCTCTGTGGTCACTGACTTTTTTAATTGTTTTTTTAAGTGATCTGTACATATTGTATTGGGGATATGTTGTGTTGGTATAATAGTCTCTTCTGAGGCCATTGACTTTTTATTTGTTTTTTCTTTTGGATTTTTTTAAGTGATCTTATTGCATTATGAATATGTTGTGTATGGTACTTCTATGTGTCTTTTATATCTTTTGTATGCATTGTCTTGCTCTTATCTGAACCATTGTGTCTGTAAAAAAGTTTTACATTTGGCCAAAATATGTCTGTGAGAATCAGCGATGGTAGCTAAGTTGCAGTCAGCTGGAGCTGCTTCAGTTGTTCTGCTCTTGTTTTGTGTAACGTTATCATGATAATGAGGCGATCGTGTAATCCAAGTGCCAAGTCATTAAGATAAAACAGTAAGAAAAGTTGCCTGAATGGAGGCAGAGTTGGTGGAGCCGTGTGGGTGAACTGTGAGTGGAAAGTCTCTAAGTGTTATTAGCAGGTCAGTGGCTAAGCTAATGTGGCTAAATAACACTCACCAGCCGAGCACCATGGCGGCGGTAACGACGAAACACAGAGAGACCACACTGATGTAAAACAACGGGGAGTACTCATACAGCGTCACGAGGAAAACCGCTGCCATTTCATTTGGTGTGTGTCACAGAATGAGCTTAAGTTATTAAAAAATCCTTTGCTAAACACTTTCCATATCAGCCATGACAGGAACCCAGATGGAACTACGGTGGCCTAGAAGGTAAAGAAAGGACAGAAAATGCATGA
>NW_024700813.1:0-284 GCF_008729295.1 Plectropomus leopardus | reverse complement strand
GTGCCGACTGATCTGTTTGATTATCTGTCATGGGTGCCGTGCTGACTGATGTGTCTGATTATCTGTCATGACCGCTGTGCCCACTGATCTGTTTGATTATCTGTCATGGCCGCTGTGCCCACTGATCTGTTCGATTATCTACCATGGCCACCGTGTTGACATGTCTGTTTGGTTATCTTTAATGGCCGCTGTGCCATGACTATCCCTTCATAGATCACCCTGCATTGTCTTTTCCTCATCTTTCAAACTATATCTCTATTTATCTTTATCTCTGGCTCATCTCT
>NW_024700812.1:0-954 GCF_008729295.1 Plectropomus leopardus | reverse complement strand
AAAGGAAAATAACCCTGTAGTTTGATGGTTAAATGCACAAGAGCAGGTCTATATTACATATATCCTGTGTATGAAATGTCTATGGTTACTGCGCTGCATTTTTATTAATTATGAAAAGCTGTTCACAACTCTTGCTGCGCAGGGCGCAATCTAATGTCCTCCTCCTCTCCTTGCACTTTTACAACTGAAGTTACGCTCAGTAACTACTCTGACTAATGAAAAAAGGCTGTACAACTAGGCCTGGGCGATAAATCGATTTTAGTGATTAATTCAAATTTGTCGTTCTGGACGATTTCTTAAAATGCAAATCTTGATTTTCTCCTCCACCGCTTCCTTTGACCCTCCATAATCACAATGGACTGTGACCTACCCCTGCACTCCCTTCCCTGAGATAAACACACATGACAACATGACTGCAAGTGTGAACGGCAATGAAGAGTATGTAACCAAAAGTCTTGTCTGTTATTTGGAACAGTTTTGGTTTTATGGCGTCAGATCTAAAACAAACCTCAGTCCGCTGCAAAGTTCATTTAAAGGTTTGGTTTGGTTTGGTTTGAAATTTATTTGAACATTGAGCATCAATCAAGCAAACAAAAAACAACAAACAGCAACAAAGGGAGCGAAAAGCCCAACGAAAACAGTCCATGCCCAACTGGAGTGGGAAGAAGTCGAGACTTATAATGTCTCAGCCCTTTTCCTTCTATCCCACAGAAATATTATTCAATCACAATAATAATTTTAAAATTACAACAGCAATAACAATGATAATAATATCATCATTATGATAAAATAATAATAATAATCTTCATTATCATCATCATAAATGAAAACTGGCGATAACAAACCATAACAACAACAGCAACAGCAATGATACAACTACTACTGCTACCACTGATAATCATAAGATGTATTATTTCATGACCTAATAAGTATCTCGGATATAATATCCTCTAT
>NW_024700811.1:0-575 GCF_008729295.1 Plectropomus leopardus | reverse complement strand
ACTTACATCACAACATTCTATTACTTTAACATTCTACAGTTACATCCCGACATTCTAGAACTGTAACATTCTACATTTACATCATAACATTCTAGAAATTTAACATTCTACACTTACATCACAACATTCTATTACTTTAACATTCTACAGTTACATCCTGACATTCTAGAACTGTAACATTCTACATTTACAGCAACATTCTTGAACTGTAACGTTCAACAGTAACAGCAACATTCTAGAACATTAACATTCTACAGTTACATCATAACATTCTAGTACTGTAACATTCTACAGTAACAGCAACATTCTAAAACTGAAACATTCTACATTTACATCATAACATTCTAGAACTTTAACCTGCTACACTTACATAATAACATTCTATTAGTTTTACCTTGCACAGTTACATCACAATATTCTACTACTGTAACATTCTACAGTTACATCAACATTCTAAAACTGTAACATTCAACAATAACAGCAACATTCTAGAACATTAACATTCCACACTTACATCATAACATTTTATTACTTTAACATTCAACAATAACAGCAACATTCTATTTTATTTATTT
>NW_024700810.1:0-667 GCF_008729295.1 Plectropomus leopardus | reverse complement strand
TATATCTATACATATCTATCTATCTCATAAATATAAAAATAACTTTCTTTCTAATTTTTTTTTTTTTTAATTTCAATTATTAATTAATCGAGTCATTTATCTAATTTATTACTGTGGCATCTTTGGTCTTCCATACCATCAGGCAGTAGATGGTGAACTGTATGTGCCCTTCTGCAGTCTGAACATGAGATAACATATTCATGGAATAAATCCAAATCATATTATCCGAAAAAACGCTCACATGGAGTCTTTTCAGAGCTTCACTGATGTGATGTGTGTCTGTGAAACACTTTTTTCACAGGGGGAATAACAGCCTCGTTGTTTTGTGTCACTTTTGATTTTGGGGGCAGATGAATCAAGAGAAGAAGAATTTGTCTTGGTGATAGATTAAAGATTTTTTTTATGCATTCAGGGTGCATTTGACATTTGGGACCAAGTTTGCGACTTCATAACCATAAATAAAACATGACTGATGATGTCCACAGGCTCCGTTTGAACTTTAGAAGTTGGAAATTCACAAAAAATCGAAAAATTAGAGCGAGAGCTACCTCGTGGTCACATGCCAATCAGACACTTTACAGTGTACATCCCAAAAAAAAAAAAAAAAGAAATCGCTGCATCATGACTTCAAATGTATGGTTTTAAAAATTATACATACAGTTTTCTG
>NW_024700809.1:0-523 GCF_008729295.1 Plectropomus leopardus | reverse complement strand
CATTTCACTTTCTTCCAACGCATTAGCTCTGGAGGTGAGATGGTTGGCTTTTTTGGTGAAAGTGGTCTGAGCTGCCGAACGCCTCTGCTTAAGCCTCTCAAGCTCTTCCTTTGATGTTGCCATGTTGCTTTCTTGTGTTGACCAAATTTGAAGCTTTTAATACCACCTGGGTTTCAATAGTCTTTGCCTCTGCTGGGCTTATAGACGCTCCCCTTCCTCTGGATTTAGCTTCTTATTCCTTGGCTCACACGTTAGCTCATGAGCAGACAGTGTTATGGATGATGGGCTGTTAGCTTACAGAGTGGTCAGGCAGTCTTTGAGCTTGGTTAGGGCTTCAAGGTTTTCCAGTCTATATTTCGTGTAGAGCTGGGGCCTTGGTTTATGACTGTTCGGACTTTTAAGTTCTTAGCCCTCCGAAAAGGCTTGACAGGAAGCACACAGTGGGTACAACTCGTGTTATCCTTTGTCTTCTTTTATTTTATTACAAAGGGACCTCAGGCGACACAGTTGTCACAGGCAACAC
>NW_024700808.1:0-819 GCF_008729295.1 Plectropomus leopardus | reverse complement strand
AATATTTCACTTTTTTAATATCTTAATAATTTAATATAAAATATTAACAATATTTGTTTTTTTTGTTTTTTTTTAAATTTGCTGTGGGATTGAGAAAACTTTAACAGATATTTTATGGACAGAAATAAAAGCCAAATATCTTTACCGATGTAGATCTGTCTGTCGAAGCGTCCCGGTCTCATCAGTGCAGGATCCAGGATGTCGGGTCTGTTGGTTCCAGCCAGGACGACCACGTTAGTCGCCGTGTTGAAACCTGCAACAATAAAAAAAAACAACAAACAGTTAAGACCTAAAAAATCGTTTCAAACTCGGAGCCAGAGGACTCGCTCGATCTCCGGCGTACCGTCCATCTCCACCAGCAGCTGGTTCAGCGTGTTCTCCTGCTCACTCTGACCTCCGAAGTTCCCTCCTCCCCTCTTCCTCCCCACAGCGTCGATCTCGTCGATGAAGAGGATGCAGGGGGCGTTCTTCCTCGCCATGGCGAACATGTCCCTCACCTGTGGACGAGGAAACCTCAAATTCAGGCCTCACTCATTTATTTTACACCAAAGTGCTTCATTTCATATTTCTGAATGCAGAGAGATATTTGGGAGATTATATCCGAAATACTCCGTGTTTGTTATTTACTCACCCTGGCAGGACCGACGCCCACAAACATCTCCAGGAACTCGGAGCCGTTGACGGTGATGAAGGGGACGTTGGCCTCTCCGGCCGTCGCTTTAGCCAGCAGAGTCTTCCCCGTCCCAGGAGGTCCGGACAGCACGGCACCCTGGGAAACCACACGATGAGACTTTTAACACATTTAAACAACAACAACAA
>NW_024700807.1:0-964 GCF_008729295.1 Plectropomus leopardus | reverse complement strand
GGTGGTACTGGTGGTACTGGTGGTACATTTACTTGTCGGACTGTTTGAGGTGTTTTTTCTGCTGATTACAGTGAAATCTGTGGGTGCAGACGGAGGGAGGAGACGTTTCCTCTCTCTGATCAAACAGTTTGTTGTTTTTAGGGAAACTCTCCTCGCAGACGTCACCTCCTTCCTCCTCACTCCTCCAACACGACTCCCTTTTTTGTTCTGAGCCGTACGGATCAGAAACACTCCAGCCGGCGAGTCGGGATTTCTGTAAAACTCGTCATTAGTGAGTAAAATATCTAAAGCTTTCATTAATGAGTCGCTCGGTAGATGCAGACTGTGATTAACGTCAGGATATCTCAGCGTCTGCTGCTTCGATTTTAACCGTTTTTGTTTTAATCCGTCTCTTGTGTGTCTCACGACTTCATGAAAGCGTGAAAATAAAATCACCGGCTGCTCCTTTAAAACTAAATATGCGGCACTTTATGACGTGAATGTTCAGGGAAACTTTTCAGAAAGTGACTTTAGTGAGGAGCGTTGGAGGAAATCTGGCAGGTTTTCTCAAACCAGTTCAGACCAGTAAGAGCAGAGTCTGGTGGTTCATCACCAGTATGGTGTGTTTAACCTTTGACACCTGAATCAGCATCACTGTTTTCTGCTGCGTTAAGACACTTTCTCAAATGTTTAAACCTCTGAAACCTGAGCAAATGTGTGCTTTCTTTGAAAAACACGAGGAGGAAAAGCAAAGAAATTTACTGTAAATTACAAGAAATTAGTAGATTTGGATTTTTTTTTTAAAGCTGTGGGGGGCAAAAAGTATAATTATTATAATTATACATTTGACAAATACTTTGTATATTTTTTAGCGCTTTCTTCAGATCATTTTTATGTGTTTTTGTTCTTTTTTGGTTGATTTATTTTTTATTTTTTCTTTTTGTAAAAGTTTTGGTCACTCCTTTTGAAGTTGCTCTCTGCGAGC
>NW_024700806.1:0-1260 GCF_008729295.1 Plectropomus leopardus | reverse complement strand
TTTTTAACTTTTTTTTGCAGTTTTTTCAGTTGCTTATTGCCTTTTCCATATTTTTAAAAGAAATCAAGCCAATTTGCTCCAGTTTCAAAGAGTTAATTAACCATCATGAAGGCTGTCAGTTAATCAGGTTGTCGATTAACACAAAACTAATCACTGCAGCTCTCATTATCCCAGAAAGAGTTGATTTGTTATTGATTTCATTCATTCAGTGTGACCATCTGCTTGTATGGCTTCTGTGCAGCCTTCAAAGTCCGGTGTGTGCTCTGTCCTCTTTGTTAAAGTGTGGGTGTCTGCTTGCTTACCTGTTTGTTTCGGGTTTGAAAGCAGCAGCCTCCACTATCTCTTCATATCTCTTTAAAAACTGCTTTAAAAATCTCCGGTTTACTTTCACTATCGGCTCAGCTGCACCAGCTGTGACATCACTAGCAGCGGGTGTTTTTGAGTTAGCACAAAACAAACCGTCACATTCACAGAAACACGCAGAAACAGAGTAAATTAAAGCTGCCTGTCGTGAATTAACCACACTGAGGGTTACAGCCGCTTAAATAACACGTTTACCCGGCAGCCTTTTGTTTACATGTTCAGTCGTAAAGTCTTTGGCTTTGAGGAAGCTAAACTGTCTGTTAGCTAACTGTTAGCTGGTTAAACACACGGGCTCCTCCTGTTTACATCCACTTTGAGCTGTAAAGCTAACAGAGAAGCTAACCGCGCTTCACAGCTGGTTTTTAGCCTCAAAGTTTCTGAATCAAAGTACCGTCATTAAAACAGTTACAGCCACAGACCTGCAGACTAATGTCTGGACGATGGATCCTCTTCCCCCCACGCTCCGTCAACACAAGCCGGCTGTCACTGAGAGACAGCAGGGAAAGTGGGTGAAAGGTTGACCGGGAGGCTGGACTGGATGACATAATCACTACAAGTGCATGAACGTTGCTCTACTTTTCAGTCCCATCTGATAACGACAGCTGAGCCAGCACGGCTGCGTTTAACACGCAATAAAGCCTCTACGTGCTGTTTGACAAATGCAAAATGAGTATTTCTCTTTTGTTTGCTGCTGTGTTGAAAGTATTGAGGGGGATGCTGAAACATCAAGTGATTCTGAGGGGGACAGTCTTTAGATTATGTCCCATTGACAATTTATTGGTATTTTAACAACAAACAGAGTCAATAGTGATATTCAACTTTTTTTCTGTTTTGACTGAGGGCCACTTTTGCAAAACTATGCTAGGATTTGGATTTAGGTTGAAACATTCATCCTTT
>NW_024700805.1:0-803 GCF_008729295.1 Plectropomus leopardus | reverse complement strand
AGAAATAAAAAGTTGTTATTAAAAAATGGCCAGGACAAATATTATATTTACAATTATCATAATTCCATATTTAATTTTTTCTTTCAAAATTATTTTTTAAGCACCTTTTTTTATTATTATCGTAATTACATTAATTATTTTTCATTAGCAATTAATTTTATTTATTTTACAAATTTCAGGTATTTTTTTGGCCCTTTTTCCTAATTTCTTGCTCCGTTTTGAGATGTTTCTTTCATTGCTCGTTGCGTTCCTCCCGTGTTTTTTTTAAGAGATTCGGGGTTTTAAAGGTTAAAATGAAACCAGAGAAAATAAAAGTCGAAGATCTCAAACAGATAAATTCTTTTTAATTCTGACAAAAAAAAAAAAAACTGAAGCAGAGAAACAGTTCAATGTTCTGCACGTGTCACTTCCTGTCTGCCTCCAGCGTCCAATCAGAGTCCAGGACCTGAGGTCACACGGGGTGAGGGCCGTCACCCACAATCCTTTGCTTTGGCTTGGTTAGCCAGCTGCGTCGACCAATCACAGAGCGAATTCTCCTCCTCTGTGATGTCATCACACCTCAGCCAGCTGCCAGCTCACAGTATGAGGACCAATCAGCCGTTAGGGCGGTCGGCATGGAAACGGGTGTCTTGCTCGTCACTTCCTGTGGGCGGGGCCTTTGTGGAACAGGTAGATGGGCCGCTGGTTACCTGGAAACACACACATCATTTCTGGGGTTTGACTTTCTGTCCCTCAAAGGCTCCTGTAGCTCCGACACGCCGCCGCTCACCGCACTTCCTGTTTATCTGCTGAGTGTAAACTCG
>NW_024700804.1:0-985 GCF_008729295.1 Plectropomus leopardus | reverse complement strand
AAAAAACTGCTAAACAAAAGGAAAAATATATTAAAAAATGTTTTCTTTTGTAGAACAACTCTAAATGTATTCAAGCTCGAGAATACTGATGATGATCCAGGTGTTTAAGGATTAACGGCATGCAGACAATCACAGAAGGACAAAGGACATATATGTCCCTCCTTGTCCTTGGAGGACAGGGCCGGTCGTATGTCTGTGCATGAACTTCGACGACCCTTCAGAGACCAGCAGGATTACGAGGTCTCGTTGGTTTGTTTCTGCGCTTTAGCCTTTGGTTGAGTGAAAGTAGGTCAGACCTGTCTGCCAGTCACAAAACATCCCGCAGAATGACGACTGTATCTGTGTGTGTGTTTCTGCTGCTCCGCCACACACACACACACACACACACACACACACACACACACACACACTCCCCCGCCTGCGGACAATGTACAGATGTAATTACAGATATTCCTGGATGTTATTTATTCTTCAGACCTCCGAAAGATGCCTTTGATAAATGATGCCATAAATACCTAAATATAATCCTGAAGTCAGATTTGCATGCGCGACGCCAGCAGTTAAAAGGAGAATTTAAAAGAGGTGATTATCATAAGATTTAATACGAGCAGCTTAAATCAAAATGACAGGTGCAAACAGCTACATGAGCAAAAATCTAAACTTTCTGTGCATCTTTTTGATCATCCTCGAGACTCCTGTCGCTCTCCGTACATCAGTCTCTGTACACTCGACTGATGTACGAAAAACTGTGAAAGATTTAAAGAGAAACTGGAGTAAAATTGTGACTAAACAAAGTTAATAAGTTGGTGTGTTTATTTTCCGGACCATCCCTTAACCCTTTGAAACTTGAGTAAAATGACTTGATTTCTTTCAAAAACATTAAATGAAGGTAATTAGCAACTTTAGATGAAATGACGCAAAAAAATTTACAAAATTATTATTTTTTAAAAAGTACATGAAAATTACCGGAAAAATTAGCAAAAAA
>NW_024700803.1:0-537 GCF_008729295.1 Plectropomus leopardus | reverse complement strand
TTTTTTTGTGTTTTATATTATTGAAAAGTGAACATATTTGGAATTTAGTGGTCAGACTCTATGTATGTTGCTGTTAGAAATTCTTCATTTATACACAATTTACGATCATAATAATAGTGCAAGAACACAAAGGTGTTCAATTTTTACTTCACTTGTGGTGATCATGCAACTTATACCTTATACCTAGAAAAAGCATGCATTATATTCAAACTCGTTCATCTTCCATCCAGTGCTTTGAGTTGATCTTCAGGCATGTTCTCTGTAACCTCAAAAGTCAAACAGTCACGGCCGTGCTGTCAAGTCAGCTAATCCTCTGACTCGTCTTTGTCTTCTGCAGAGTACGCTGAGAGCATCGGAGATGGGAAGAGTGACGAGTTCAAAGAGGCCGAGAGGAAGAGGATCATGGACCTTGTAGACAACTTCTAATCTAAGTTTCTCGCTCTCACGCTCTCTCTCACACACAGACACACAGACACACACACACACACACACACAAAAACATATAATCACACAAACAATATGTTCTTACACTTGAGA
>NW_024700802.1:0-858 GCF_008729295.1 Plectropomus leopardus | reverse complement strand
TATATACACACACACATACACATATATATAAAGACGATGCAAAGTGTTTGGCCGGCAGCATGTCCAGACTGATGTGCAGAGAAAAACAGAATGTTAAGCTCAAGTCATCAGGATGGTTTAACCAAGCAAGAGGTAACACACATTATGTTTGAAACCTACTCTCACAGTTACTAAACCTTCTCACAGTTTCAAACCTCAGGTTCCCACCTTAGTGTTGACTTCCTGGTTAAAAGCAGCTTTCTGCAGCTCCAGTTCTCGTTTGGAGTCGGCCATCTTGGTGTCGGCCTGGAATTTCACGTCCATCATCTCCTTCTTACATTCTGCTTCCTGTGAGGTGATGAGGAAGTACAGCAGTGTTTGGTTGGTTGTTGTGCACATCAGGAGTCACTTCTCAGAGTCTCCCTCGTGCTAGATTATCCTTACCCGTATCCCAGCATCCCTCTCTGCCTCAGCCACGCCAATGTCTGCATCCCTTTGGACAGCTGCAGTCTGGGTCTTACCGAGGGAGCTCAGGTAATCCAGCTTATCGTACACGTCCTGCGAGTACAGACAAACAGGTCAGCATGTAAGCCTTATTTGTCAAAATCTTATGTGAGGTAAATCTTTTCCAGTTAGTGAAGTGATAATTAAAACCATAATGTCAGAATATAATAAATACTTAGGAAAAGTTGTACTGAGGATAAGTAAAAAGAATGCTTTATCCCTTAGAGTTTGTTTGCTGCATTTTATGTGCTTTTCATTCTTCATTTTATGACAATTTTGGCTGTATTCATGCATATGGCATAAGTTTTGGCGAGGTTGTGTATTTTTGTTAAATCTTGGAATTTCCATCTCAGCTCCTACAATAAGTCAAAAAAA
>NW_024700801.1:0-828 GCF_008729295.1 Plectropomus leopardus | reverse complement strand
TTTCGGAATTTTTTTCAACATCCTAGATTATGACATTTCTGGCCTTTATTTCGACATTGTATACTATGACGTGTCTCTAAAACATATATGTGGTTTTCAGCCATTGTTTTTACATGTTAAAATTTGACGTTTTTTCGGCCATTTTTTCGACATGCTCAGTTATGACTTTTTGGACACTTTTTCAATATTGTATACTATGACATGTCTCTACAAGCTATAATATGTCTTTTTCAGCCATTTTTTACACATCAAAATTTGATGTTTTTCGACACACTATGCTATGGTGTTTTTAGCAATTTTTTCAATATGCTAAATTATGACCGTATTGGCGTTTATTTTGACATTGACATTGATATTTATATGACGTGTCTCTCTAAGCTATAAATCCTGTTTCAACCATTTTTTCAACATGCTATATTATGATGTTTTTGGCATTTTTTTCAACATGCTATACTGTGACGTGTCTCTACAAGCTATAATATGTGGTTTTCAGCCATTTTTTTCATATACTATTTTATGACTTTTTTAGCCTTTTTTTCAAAATGTTATACTGTGGTGGTTTTGGCCGCATCTGCATCATTCTATGCTATGGCTTGTCTCTGCACTCTATTTTATGTGGTTTTCAGCTGTTTTTGGGACATGTAATATTTTGACATTTTAAACCATACTACATTATCGCATTTTTGGTTGTTTTTTCGAAGTACTATATCATGGTGTTTTGGGCCGCTTTTGCAACATTCTCTGCTATGGTGTGTGTTGGCACACTTTTTCATGTGGTTCTCAGATGTTTTTGGGACATGTCATATTTTGACTTTTTTTTGCCATACT
>NW_024700800.1:0-813 GCF_008729295.1 Plectropomus leopardus | reverse complement strand
CAGACAGACAGACAGACAGACAGACAGACAGACAGACAGACAGACAGCAGCTGCCAAGGAAATAAACCGTGGAGGGAAGCATCAGCGCGCATGAACAGAGACAATGTGTAATTGAACATGAAACTGATTTTGTGTGTGTGGCTGACATAACTGCTGCCGCATCACTAGTCTAATATCTCGCTAACACACCGTTAGACACGCCACATGCACGCCTGCACACACACACACACACACACACACACACACACACACACACACACACACACACACACAGAGTTATCCACACATTCATGCTGCAGCACACACATTACAGGCTCTGTTAACAGTCAGACAGTCTGGCTTCCTGTTCTCAGATCAAAAGGAGGTGGTCACTTTATTTTAAACTCTCGCTCTGCATCAACAGGTGTGTGTTTTTTTGTTTGTTGTGATGATTTTATTGTTTATTTGATGGTTTATGAAGTTCAAGGCCTTTATTGCCATATGTACAGCAATCACGCTGAAGCAGTCCTAATCTCAGGCTCCCTCCACAGTGCTCGTAGGAATATGTATTTCAAAATATGAATAATTGACCTGATTTTTGGCTGTGTTGGCTCCAGTTTTAACCCTGTGTTGGCTCTGTGCTGGCTCCTTAATGGCCCTGTATTGGTCCCGTGTTGGCCCTATGTTGGCTCTGTTTTGGCCCGTGTTGGCCCTGTGTTGGCCCTGAATTGGCCTCTATATTGTTGCTCTGTTGGTCCTGTATTGGCCCTTTACTAATCCAGTGTCGGCCCCATGGTGACACCAGTTTTAACCCTGTGCTGGCCCCATGTTGGC
>NW_024700798.1:0-454 GCF_008729295.1 Plectropomus leopardus | reverse complement strand
ACAAAACGAGCCATGAAATTACTGCACAATGTCTGATTTGGTGAACATCCTAATGAATTACTCTGAACGCCAAAAATATGAAAATGATTTGATCTTGTGAAACTGCACAAATAATGAATAAAGCAACGACCAACTAATGACCGTATTTTGTGAGGGGGGGGGTCAGAGCCAGAGAATATTAGTTAATATTAGTGTTCATACTACTGTGATAAAAATGCATTTCAGGATGTGACACCGTCAACAGTCTGACTGTGCAGATAAAGTCCTGAAGACGAGGAGGCGGAGCTTCAACAAGCACCAGGTGTTAACATGGATTTATATGGACGCAGGTATGTTGCTGTGTATAAATATTTGCTCAGGAGTATGTGAATATATTTATATTTTTTATTGAAATACTTAGAATAGTTTATTGTCAGATGTATTGAAAAATTGAATTCAGTGTCTGAGTTTCTTT
>NW_024700797.1:0-878 GCF_008729295.1 Plectropomus leopardus | reverse complement strand
CGGATACAAGGAGAAAAATCACAAAAAATATATTATTAAAAAGAATCTATTTCCACTCGCTCCTCCGTTACTGTGTTTTATTCTTTTAATAAGCTTCTCTTTTCTCTTCTAGCCGTATAGTGGTCAGCTTAATACTGTATATGTGCTGCCTCTATTTCCATTTTTGCCTTATTGTTATTCTTGTCTTCTATAGTATAAAACAATACAAACACTTAAGATGCAATTCAACAACACCACTATGCCCACATAAATTACCAGACTACACCTTTTAACACAACGTGAACAAAAGCTATTATTATTGTGTGTATCGTGTATTGTGTTTGACGGACTGTAAAATGTTGTAACGGTGAAATGATATTTTTATAATTTCACAATATTTAATATATATTTTACCAAAGCAAAAACTGCGACTCATATCAGGACAAACTGTGGGTCGCATAACTCTTAATTGCCTCCCTCCATTGGTTGCCAGTTACCTTTAAGAACTATTTTAAGTTTCTTTTAATGGCATTTAAGGCTCAACATGGTTTGGCCTCCAAAGCTTTTGACTATGTGCTCCAGGACCTGAGATCCTTAAGCCTGCTGTTGCTGGTCGCCCTAGGCTAGTAACCAAAGTTGACCAGGCTTCTGCCATCAGCGCCCCTATGATCTGGATTTTTTATTTATAGGAAACCTTTTCCTTTTAACGCCTCATTTTTAACTTTGTCCTTCCACACACTGTTTTTCTCAGCACTTAAAATTGTTTTTAATTATTGTAACTGTATTTGTGTGTTTTCAAGCACTTTGTGAAACACTAACTTTTTTAGATAAGTTATTATAATTACTATTATTATTATTATTATCATTATTATTATTGTTGTTGTTGTTGTTGTTGTTGT
>NW_024700796.1:0-513 GCF_008729295.1 Plectropomus leopardus | reverse complement strand
TGTCTGACATTAAAAGTATATATAGAAACGGTACTGTCACAATTGTACCTGTGATTTATTGTATTTGTATAAATTTTCATACCATTAGAAAGACCTCAAGCAAAAAAAAAAAAAAACTTTACAAAATTTCAAGATTGTCAAGGGTCCTTGGTAACGTCTGCTTGTATTGTAAATAAACAATTGAGTGCTTTCCGTTTTTACTGCTGGTGATTGCATTTTTGCTTCAAAAACCATAAAAGTGGTGTTCATTTTAGAAGATTGTCTTGCTGAACAAAATGTATCATAACCTTTAGTCTGCTGCAGAGCCTTTCTGAAATAATAAAAAATCCAATGAGAGAAAATAAAACAATGATTTTTGTTACGGGAACCAGGGCAATGCTAACTTTCAGTTTACCTACAAAGAAAATATAATCCCTGTAGCTCTCTATGAATACAAATACATTGATATAAACAAGTGTGTATCACGTTTTTTTTTTTGTCACCATCGATGTGTGCATTTGTGTGTAGACTATA
>NW_024700795.1:0-1239 GCF_008729295.1 Plectropomus leopardus | reverse complement strand
GCACACACACACACACACACACACACACACACACACACACACACACAGACGCTCGCTCATCCAGCGATAGCTTATGTTAATGATGGACTGCCACGCACATCAGCAGCCAACCTATCTGACAATCAGACCTGTCAGATTATTCAAAAAGAAGAAGAAGAAAAACTCGGGGTATGAATCACAGTCACCGTATGCTCTTCGTGTGATCTCTGACGGCTCCGTCTAGACGTGTGAATATGAAAAGGTCTCTGGAGCGAGAGGCGACCGGGACAAGACTCTGCATGGAGTCACTAAGTTAAATATTAAACAATGGCAGAGTGGCATTCTGAACTGATCTACTGTTTATATGAACATACACCGTGACTGGTAACTAGTAAATAAAAACTTAACTTAAAAAACGTGTGGTCCTTTGGCTCCACCCATTACCCAGTGAGATTACTTCTGCCAATGAGTACATGTTTGTTTTTGTCTAACCTGCGACAGTCATGGATGTCAAATTACACTTGCTGAACATCGCCAAGTTTACTCAATTTGGATTCTGAAATCATACAGTCGCCTCTCATGGCCGTATTGGGTCGCCAAAATACTGACATTACAGCCACTGGACTCATTAACCCAGCCACATGCTGGTGCAGGCAAGGAACAGGGACAGAAAATGTGAGGAAGGAGAGTGCGTGCTTGTGAATCAGGGAACACACCTCTGCATCATTACCTCATGTCTCCCACAAGGCTCCGGGAGCAGCAGCACAGGCTGAGCAACAACTGGAGCAGAAGAGAAGCCAGTGTTTGGTGACTAAGAGAGCAGTTGAGAACATAGTGGGTGATGAAAACATGCATGTGCACAGAAAAAGAGACAAAGCATACATGGAATGAGAGAAGACGAACAGCGAGCTGGGAGAGAGACACTCAAAAAAGAGGGATCAAGGTTTCTCTTGTCATACTGTAAAAGCCCCTCCAACAGCTTAGACCCTCGGGGACACTAAAGCCCTCTAATTAACACTGGGATAATAAAAACAATAAAGTAATGATAATGCATACTTACACGGATTAAAATTCGGGTTAAGGGCTTCTAACAGATAACCAGCAATATGCAGTCATAAAAACCACATTGTATTACGACTACAGGATGAAGACTGGCTAATGTTTGGCTCTCTAATTTTGTCTGCCTGCTGTTTGCAGGATAGCCAGCATACAGTGGGTTTATCAGAGCTAAACTGCTAAAACAGTGGCCTGCTGTTGGTG
>NW_024700794.1:0-449 GCF_008729295.1 Plectropomus leopardus | reverse complement strand
CTTCCTAAACCCTAGGAACCCTTGCTTTGACCACACCCATCTTTAATAGCTGTCCTCACAAACAGAGACATGGGTTCCTGGCATAATACTCAAAACGTTTTCTGTAGTAGTTCCGACTACAACTAACGTCGTCAGAGAAACCACATTCCACCATGATGACACTCACACACATACAAGCTCACGAGGTGAAATAAATACAAGCCATCTGGATATTTTCGTGGTGGGTAACAAATCGATCCAACCTTATCAGTAATATCAGTTTTTTTTTTAATTCATTCATTCACACCCTGGACAGGTCACCAGACTGTCACGGGGCTGACACAGAGAAAGACAGCCATACTCACATTAACACCCACATATAGAGTAACCGGTTAACCTGCATTTCTTTTGACTGAGAGGAAGCTGGAGAGCTCGGAGAAAACCCACATTGACACAAGGAGAAGAAGCCC
>NW_024700793.1:0-506 GCF_008729295.1 Plectropomus leopardus | reverse complement strand
TGCACAGTAATGTATGTAATTCTGCAAATATATAAATCATACAAACTGTCCAACATGTGCAGGTTTTAGCAGCTGGCAGTTTCTGAATGTTGGGGACCCAAACCTTACACTTTTTCTGTGTCCCTTTGTCCATGTGTCCATGCGTCCACATGTCTGTCTGTCAGGCTGTCTCTGGGCGACTGGGCCGGCTCTCTGGTTCTGGGTGAGGTGTCATGGCCGCTGGTGTACGGCGTGGCGGTGGAGCTGCTGGGCTCTGACCTCGTCCACAGATACGTCGGCGTGGAGGAGTTCTCCAGACACGACTCTCCGTTCGCTCTCACCAAAGCAGGTCCAGGACCAGCCGTCTGCTCTCATCTCACGTCTCAAAAATCACGTCTCTAATGTTTCTGCTCCCAAATTCTGTCTGATGTTTGAGGTTTGACAGAATGATCTTTGGTCATCTGCACAAAAGTTACAGAGAAGCAGCTGACGGTTCTGAAAATGGCCAATAATTCTCATTAACATGT
>NW_024700792.1:0-488 GCF_008729295.1 Plectropomus leopardus | reverse complement strand
TTAATTCTCTAATCCTTCTCTTTGTAGGTAAGAGTTTGTCTATGTGCTTTGATGAAGAAGTAGGGCCAACTCCCATTCTTTTTTTTAATTTAATTTGAATGATTTAGGTAAAAGCATGTTTTATTCCCTTTTTTGTGATGGAGCCCTATTGCCATCTAGTGACCTTAATTATCAGTAATCTCGTAACCTTTACTTTATAGTTACATCTTATTTTGCATTCATTGTATAATGTTAAAGAGTAATCCTATATCTAAGTAATCATCAAGTTTGTTAGAATCCATGGTACAATGTTATGTTATGTGTGGTCATTTAACAGAATTGAGCAAAGGATCTTCAGAGTCATGTGTTACGTTATAAATTGCCTTTAGATCTCCTAACATGTATTAGAAATTAATGTGATGAGACTATAGTGATGATGAGATACGTGAATTTATACACAACGGGTTAGATCGCGTAATTCGTCATAAAATACAGAGAAATAAATGTCT
>NW_024700791.1:0-416 GCF_008729295.1 Plectropomus leopardus | reverse complement strand
TAATTGATCTATTCCATTACAAATTGTATAATTTAAAGAACGTGTGTGCTTGTGCGTGTGCACGTGCGGGGTGTGTGTGTGTGTGTGTGTGTGTGTGTGTGTGTGTGTGTGTGTGTGTGTGTGTGTGTGTGTGTGTGCGTGTGTGTGCGTGCGTGCGTGCATAAGAGTGAGACAGACAGGTGTTGGTGTATTCCCAGTCTGGAACAAGGAAGTAGCCTGTGTTTGACCTGATTAAGGGCATTTCATAGACACATCAACCACAAGGTTCCTGTTAATTCGTTTAAACAGCCCGAAACACACAAAACACACTGCTGAGTCACTGGTGTTGGCCTGTATTTTAACCTTATCTGAGTCTTGACATCAGCATACCTGATACTTGCTACAACCTGTGATTATCAAATAATCTACTAATCTAC
>NW_024700790.1:0-790 GCF_008729295.1 Plectropomus leopardus | reverse complement strand
ACACACACACACACACACACACACACACACACACACACACACACACAATGAGACACACACCCTTCAAAAAGCAAAACACAACATCAGACACACTTTCTTACATTTACACACACAAAACAAACACAATCACACACACAAATACACACACACACAAAGAGAGACACACACACAATCAGACACACACTGCATGAATTAGACACAAATAATATACGCAAAAAAGAACACACACTTCAAAAAAGCAAAACACAACATCAGACACACTTTCACACAAACAAACATGACATTCATGAAAGAGGCGCGCGCACGCACACGCGCACACACACACACACACACACACACACAAACTGAGATTGTGAACACAAAAGTACACACAAAGAGACACACACTTTGCAAATACACAAAGATGTACAGAAACACACACACACATTACGAATCAAATCGTACACACAAAAAGACACACAAGAATCAACACATGAAACAAACAGGCTGCTCAAATTTCTTAAAAATACACACAAACAGCATCACACAATACACAACACAATCACCCAAAAAACACATTAGTAACCAACAACAACACATAAACAAACAAACAAACAAACAAACAAACACCTGAAGGTGAGAAAAACACACTCAACACAACACACACAGCCGATTAAAAATACATACAAAGACACACACACAGGTGTGCAACAAACAACACAAACAACAAACACTTTAAGATGGCTACACACACAAAACAAACACAACACACACACACATACAAGCGTTTCAGTAGCTACACATAAAAACA
>NW_024700789.1:0-954 GCF_008729295.1 Plectropomus leopardus | reverse complement strand
TAAGAAATATCCTAAAATCCCAGAAATGTCCTGAATTTCTGACAAACATCATTAAAATCCGAGAAATTTACTAAAATTTTAGATATGTCCCAAAGTCCTAAAAATGTCCCGAATTCTGAGAAATGTGATAAACCTATAGAAACATCCTAAAAATCCTACAAATTTCCTACAATCCCAGAAATGTCCTGAACTGCGACGAACATCATAAAATCCGAGAAATGTACTAAAATTCGAGATACATCCCAAAATCCTAGAAACGTCTTTAAATCTGAGATATGTCCTGAATTCCAACAAAAGTCCTAAAATCTGATAAATGTCCTAAAATTCGAGAAATGTCCTAAAATCCTAGAAACAGTACAGGGTTGCTGCGACTGGCCCCTGGCCTCCTGTCTTTTTGCAAAAGTGTCCCCCAAAAAAAGTTAAGTGTCCCTGCCCATAGCATGTTAATCCAGCCAACAACATCTGTCCTCAAACCCTCAATTTAGATAAAACTCTTCAAAAAATATTTTTTTACGAAATTAAACCGGAAAACAAACAAAAAGAAGGATCATCTTCCGAGAAAGAGAGAAATACAAATGGTGCTGCGCAACAAACTTAAGAGTGTACAAAGTAATCAGTAAACTTTACCACCAAGTATGTTTGTTTATGTAGAAGTAAAATTAGGCATATACACATTTTTTAAGGCAAATTTACATAATATAAGTACTTTTTTCCTTCCTTGTTTCCTTCACTCCTTCCTGCCTTTAATTTAGTCATACGTAATTATACGATGAGCTATAATTGAATTTGTTGCGCTACATCAGTCTTCTTAATTGGCCTGGTCTCTGTGTTTAGTGTGTGTGTGTGTGTGTGTGCGTGTGTGTGTGTGTGTGTGTGTGTGTGTGTGTGTGAGGTTTATGTGGCTTCGCATACAAATGTGAGGTTGAAAGAGTCCTCTACCAGTATCAGAAAGTG
>NW_024700788.1:0-973 GCF_008729295.1 Plectropomus leopardus | reverse complement strand
TTGAAAGAAATTGCATGAATTAGCTCAGGGTTCAAAGGTTAAATACTTGGTAAAGGCGTCTGAAAGCAGCGCGGGAAAGTGCTGTCGCTTCAGATTGCAAAGAGATAATAGTATTAACAATTCCTGCATAATGGTAGTTTTTACCGTTGTTTTTGCTGTTTTACTCTGTGTACTGTCCCTTTAACCAGAGCAGCGGAAACAGCAAATCAGGTGGAACTGCAGCGCCGCTTGCCGGAAAACAGAGAGACTAGCGCGAGACCATGCGCGAGACCAGCGCGAGGAAGGTGAAAGGTCGCGAGCAAGTGAGGAAAAAAGGAAAACAACCCTAAAGAAACGTTTGAGGAATGTACATTTTTAGTTTTTTTTTGGTTCACCTTCTGTCGACGTTTAAGGATATTGGTTTTGTTAACGTTTTAAGGAGGTAAGTTAAAAACTATTTTCTATTGTCAATTAGCATGCTATTTTCTTATTTCTCAAGCTAAATGTGCAGTCGAAATTGCTTGTAGCTAAGCTAAGACAGTATTACCACCTTAATTTATTATATTTTGTGCATCTTCTTCGTGTAAAGTGAATTGGAAAGCTTCAATCAACAGGTACTGTCAGGTTTACCCTCGTTAGTAAGGTGAGGTGAACAGTAGGGGTGTGAATCTTTCAGTATCTCACTTCCAGATTCAAAATAAAAGGGAGGTGTAATTTTAGGATCTATTCCAGTCTGTTTTGCCAGTGGCATATTATG
This sequence comes from Plectropomus leopardus, assembly GCF_008729295.1. Classification (NCBI taxonomy): domain Eukaryota; kingdom Metazoa; phylum Chordata; class Actinopteri; order Perciformes; family Serranidae; genus Plectropomus; species Plectropomus leopardus. Next base: position 237 of record NW_024700788.1, on the reverse strand, counting down.
TTATGAAAGCAAAGTGTGTATGAAATTATGGAGATTTTATTATGTACAAGCTTTTTTGTCGCAGAAAACCTTTGTTCCAAGTGTTGGGAATCAGAAAGGAAAAAAAAATAAACATTGTAATTATTGTAGTTAAAAAATGGACACACTTTTATAAAAAATAAAGTCCGATTGTTTTTGGGTTTTTTTTGCACCTCTCTGTGATGCTGCAGAGGGCCACATCACACTCCTGACACTTCA
>NW_024700787.1:0-916 GCF_008729295.1 Plectropomus leopardus | reverse complement strand
TGTGTGACACGTGTGTGTGTGTTGTGTGACACGTGTGTGTGTGTGTGTTGTGTGACACGTGTGTGTGTGTGTGTGTGTGTGTGTGTGTGTGTGTGTGTGTGTGTGTTGTAGATCCTGGAGGGCTCGTCTGATATCTCCATAGAGAGCGGCGGCAGCAGCAGTAAGCTGACCATCAGCAGCGGGCAGCAGGAGCACTGCGGCTGCTACACCGTCGAGCTGAGGAACAGCTACGGTCTCCGACAGGCCGCCCTCAACCTCACCATCGTCGGTAAACAACAACGACGACGACAACGACGACAACACGCGCAAATATTATCTACGACAGAGTCTCAGGGCCACTTTAAGGAAAAAACCTGAAGCAGAAAAATTCAGTTCATTCTTGCAAAGTCATGAATGTATTCTAAGAGTTTTATCTTGTAAATTTACAAAATCTTTTGTCGGGATATTCGCGGTCTCCGTGGCGATGTGTATGCATATGTGTTTTTTCCCCTGACTGGCCGTCGCAGAGACTCTGTGGAGCTCTGAGAGGAAAGTCTGATCAGAGACACCGAGGAGTCAGATGATACGAACACATCCAATAACAGACAAGGTTCACACTCTCTGCTGCGGTTTGATGCCTTTTATGGCAGTCTGCTCTGTGTGTGTGTGTGTGTGTGTGTGTGTGTGTGTGGTTATAAACAGTGAACACACAGATGTTCGCTGTCTCTTCAGTGTTAATGGTGTGTGTGTGTGTGACCCCATGTGACCTCTGATCACATGATCTCCTCCATCTGTCTTTGAATCAGTCAAACTTTATTCAGTCAGCTAAGACGATCCCGTGTGTTTCAGCTGCACCAACCTCCGTTCAACAAACAGCTGATTTAGACACCTTAATACGTATAAAAACAGCTGATTTTGGACACATTAATACGTATAA
>NW_024700786.1:0-579 GCF_008729295.1 Plectropomus leopardus | reverse complement strand
CCAATGATTTCCCCAACCTGGCACAGTCCAGGATGTGGATGGCTGCACTGGAGAGGAATTGCAATGGGTTTATTTGGCTCTCTGTTTGTTTCTTTATTGGGAGAGAGAGAGCGAGAGAGCGAGAGCAACATTTTCTGCTACGATGTCGAGCACATGAAGATATTAAAACAAAGTTCTTCACGAAAATTACACGTAAACTCCAACACTTTCTATATGCTCTCTGACCGGATTAAAACGCAACATTTACTGGGAGAAAATAGTATCAACGCAATAGAAGAAAGCAAGATATGTCAGTGCATTTCACAGCCTGAGAGACAACCGACACAACACGAAACAGCTGGACTTCATCTCCTCACAGCTCACGCCGCTTTTTCACTCATTACTCTTACTTTACTTTATGTACTTTAGTACGGATTTTGAATTAATACTGAATTAATACACTGTTGTTAATTGTTGATATATGTTGATATATTGTTGTTAGTCTGTCTGTCTCTCTATCTATGTGTGTGTGTGTGTGTTTGTGTGTGTGTGTAAATAAAGACAGACAGCTAGACAGACAGACATAGATAGATAGATAGA
>NW_024700785.1:0-515 GCF_008729295.1 Plectropomus leopardus | reverse complement strand
TCTGTATTTGGATAACAAAAATTGCATGTTTATGCAAGGTGTAAATGCATGCAGTGCCATGATCCTGTATGTGAGCTGATATTCTGTTGTTTTTTGGACTTAGTTTTAGGGTTTTCTTTGTGTTTTTCCTTGTTTCATGTACTCATCATTGTCAGTGTGTTTCCTGATTTATCTTGAAGGTTTTCTCCTCATTTGTCATGTCTTGTGTAACTTCCTGCCTTGGTATCTTCACTGCCTGTTTTCTGTCACACCTGTCCTGCATCAGCCTTGTTAGTCCTTCCCTGCTCCTCATTGTCTCCCAGCCAATCAGCTCCCTGCTTGCTCTTACGCCTCATCACCTTATTCTCCTCACATGAGCTGCTCGGCACTTTCTCTCAAGCTGCACTTCATCCCCTCGTTAGTCTAGTTTGTATTTAAGTCCCAGTTTTCAGCTCAGTCTTTGTTGGGTCCTTGATCTGTTCGTGTGATGTTGAGTTGAGTTGAGTTGAGTTGAGTTGAGTTGAGTTGAGTTGAGT
>NW_024700784.1:0-2007 GCF_008729295.1 Plectropomus leopardus | reverse complement strand
ACCTGAACACACTCCTGAACACACACACCTGAACACACTCCTGAACATGAGACCTCACTGATATCACATTATGTACCTGTGTGTGTGTGTTTGTTTGTTTGTGTGTGTCTCCAGGTGTATCGGGGTCACAGTGGTCTGGTCCGGTCCATCAGTGTGTCTCCGTCAGGACAGTGGCTGTCCTCAGGTAACAGTTTGTCCTAACAGAGCGGAGACACAATGGGTGGGACAGATTATTCGGGTCTGAAACCAGTTTTTCTGGTCTGGGGCCAGTTCTTTGGCTGTCGAAACACAAAGACCTGTTTCTAGATTAGGAACCAGCCCAGAACCAGCCCCAGTGGAAAAGGGGTACTGGACTGGTTCCCCTGGATAAACAGTGTGTGTGTGCGTGTGTGTCCACAGGAAGTGATGATGGCTCCGTCAGGTTCTGGGAGGTGTCCTCGTCTCGCTGTGTGAGGACAGTCCAGGTGGGCGGAGCAGTGAAGAGCATCGCCTGGAATCCAAACCCGTCTGTCTGTCTGCTTGCAGTTGCCCTGTAAGGACCTGTCCCCACCTGTCCAACACACGTGTCCCCACCTATACATCACAACTGTCCCTACCTGTCCCCACTTATCAAACACAAATGTACATCACACCTGTCCATTACATCTGTCCTCACCTGTGCATCACACCCACCTGTCCATCACACCTGTCCTCACCTGTCCATCACAGCTCTCTCTGTCTGTCTGTATGTCTGTGTCTAATGACCTGTCTCTCTGTCTGTCTGTGTCTCAGGGACTCGGTGGTGTTGATCCTGTCTCCTGGTCTGGGGGACAGACATGTCGTCTCGTCCTCAGAGCGTCTCCTTTTGGCTCAGGAGGATGGGGAGCCCACAGAGGGGGCGGGGCCTGTCACCTGGAGCGAGACAGAGGGGGAAGAGCTTAACCAGGGGATCCGACTCCGAATCCAACACCCCAAGGTGTGAACACACTTGGTCAATACCTGATCAATATCTGATCAATGACACCTGATCAATATCTGATCAGTGACACATGATCAATATCTGATCAATCACATATTATCATTGACACCTCATCAATATCTGATCAATGACACCTCATCAATACCTGATCAGTGACACCTGATTAATACCTGATCAATGACACTTGATCAAAACTGATAAATGACACCTGATCAACACCTGATCGATGACACCCGATCAATACCTGATCAATAACACCTGATCAATATCTGATCAGTAACACCTGATCAATATCTGATCAATGACACATGACCAATGTAACCTGATCAATATCAGATCAATCACAACAGATTGATACCTGATCAGTGACACCTAATCATTCCCTGATTAATGACACCTGATCAATAACTGATCCATGACACCTGATCAATATCTGATAAATGACACCTGATCAATACCTGATTGACACCTAATCATTATCTGATTAATGGCATCTGATCAATATCTGATTAATGACACCTGATCAATATCTGATCAATGACATCTGGTCAATATCTGATTCATAACTGATCAGTGACACCTGATCAACCCGTGAACTGACTGCTGGTTATTGATCCTCAGGCGGTGCAGCAGGTGGTCTGGCACTCCAAGGGGGACTACCTGGCATCGGTGATGCCGGAGCACTCAAGCCACCTGCAGGTGCTGATCCACCAGGTGAGCCGGAGGCGGAGCCAGAACCCGTTTAGGAGGAACAAGGGGCTAGTGCAGAGCGTATCCTTCCACCCTGTCAGGCCCTACTTCTTTGTGGCCACGCAGCGCGCTGTACGCATTTATAACCTTGTCAAACAGGAAATGACCAAGAAGCTGCTCGCCAATTCCAAGTGGATCTCCAGCATGGCCGTCCACCCCGCAGGTGAGCCTGCACACCTGAACAGGTGATCAGGTGACATAACCGCTGTGGGCGGAGCCACTGTCTCACCCGTCCCTCTGTCTGCAGGTGATCATGTGATCTGTGGAAGCTACGACTGCAGGCTGAGCTGGTTCGACCT
>NW_024700781.1:0-911 GCF_008729295.1 Plectropomus leopardus | reverse complement strand
GACAGATATTATGACCTTTTATTATTATTATTGTTGTTGTTATTGTTATTATTATTATATCTCAGTATACTAAATCTCTTTGGACTGTTGACACCTGAAGACTGAAAAACTGAGATGGACATTTTTTATTATTTGCTGATACTGTCTAGGCCAAATAATTAATCAGTTAATCAGATAAATAATCAGCATATTAATTTACAAAAAACCAATGGTTGCTTGCTTATTAATATTATCGATCTGAAACAAAGTTAACCTAAAACAAATGAAGTTCGTAGCTCGTTTCAGTTGAGGCCTGAGTGACTTCAGTAAAGCTACATCACATAACTTTTTCACCACGAGGAAGGAAAAACCAGAAATATGTTTAATCAGTTTAAGTTATGTTGTTTGTATCTGAGGATCTTTGTTAGTCACTGTCTCGTTAAAAAGTAGAGAAGATGAAGACTGATATTATGACCTTAAAGGTTAAAAGATGGTTTATACAATATTTGAAAAAAATAACATTACACTAAATGAGAGATGGAAAAAATCAGCATGATTGTGACCGACTGTAGGCGGGTTTCCATTAAAGATTTGTGCAAAACTTAAGCGATATTTTCAAAATGTCAATAAAACATAATTGTGAGATGACTGCAACCTCTCTGGCAATAACTTCCCAGTAACCATGGCGATGGATGTTCAAAGCATCAGCAGCTTTATTTCTATTGCAGCCACCGCACTAGCCCTCATTATTTCCAATCCAAGGCCACGTAGGCGTGTTACGGAGCCGTGATGGAAAGACGAGCCCCTTATATGTGGGAGCGGCCACGTATGAGGGATTTCTGGGAGATGTAGTCCAAGATTTCACAGAGGAATTGTGGATTGTGGAAAACTTTCTCAGAGTTATGTGATGCAATAACAGCTCTTATAGCTCC
>NW_024700780.1:0-785 GCF_008729295.1 Plectropomus leopardus | reverse complement strand
GTGTGTGTGTGTATTTATATATGTGTGTGTGTGTGTGTGTGTGTGTGCGTATTTATATAAATGTGTGTGTGTGTGTATTTATATAAATGTATGTGTGTGTGTATTTATATAAATGTGTGTGTGTATTTATATAAATGTGTGTGTGTGTGTGTATTTATATAAATGTGTGTGTGTGTGTGTGTATTTATATAAATGTATGTGTGTGTGTGTATTTATATAAATGTGTGTGTGTGTGTGTATTTATATAAATGTGTGTGTGTGTATTTATATAAATGTGTGTGTGTGTGTGTATTTATATAAATGTGTGTGTATTTATATAAATGTGTGTGTATTTATATAAATGTGTGTGTGTATTTATATAAATGTGTGTGTGTATTTATATAAATGTGTGTGTGTATTTATATAAATGTGTGTGTGTGTTCAGCTCACTTTGATCTAAAACAGGAAACAGCGTTTTATTGTGAAATCAGTGTAAAAGTTCAGGTCAGCTGACTCTGATCTGATTGGTTGGATCGACGTGTTGTGGCGTCACGTGTCCGACAGGGGGCGTCACTGTCGCAGTATGTGGCCAAATGTATGTGGACAGCTCTGTCCTGATGTCTGGAGGTTAATATCACCTAAAATCTATATCTATTAAAGTTTAATTTGAAATTCCAGGAGAGACGTTACATCAAACTACACTGAAACTTTTCATACTGAACATAAAAAATCCTGTTTTCAGTCTGAAGTCGTCTGTGTTCACGTCTTACAGAGACTATCTGTCCGTGTGTGTGTGTGTGTGTGTG
>NW_024700779.1:0-766 GCF_008729295.1 Plectropomus leopardus | reverse complement strand
AGACATGAGTAATATGTGTGTGTGTGTGTGTGTGTGTGTGTGTGTGTTTCCATCCATCCCTTTTTCTATGTGATTGCATTTGCAAACCCATCTGTGTGTCCATCCGTCCGTGTGTCTGTGTGTTTATCTGTCGGTCTTCTTGGCCCACGCCATGTCATCTGATCGTGGTTTCTGCCCTGTGAGTCGTTTGATCAACTGCTCCATCCGCCTCCAAAAGCCCAGCTGGTCCAGTGGATAGTTACACCAACCTGGGATGAGAGGAAAAGCAGGGGAGGAGATCGAAAATGAAGCAGAGAAAGGGTGAAAAAAAGACAGTCAGCGACATGGAGGATATAGAATAAGAGAGGAAGAGGTGACAAAGCGAGAATTGCAAGGAACAAACAGAATCTGGAAAGAAGGAATTTTGTAAGTGCAAGTGATGTTGCTGGGTACGTGTCCTCCATCCCTGACACATTCACATCTGAGAGGATGCAGGGGGGAATCACCAGAGTCCAGCGATACCATTTAATCACCATTCTTATTAGTCAAGATGCAATCTTAGTGTCATTTTAAATGTTTTAGGATATACTGAGCATTGTGATAAAATGTACTGCGATGTTGGGATTTAGAACTGCTGATGTCACCATCTGTTTTAATTTAATAAAATTAAGATTTTAGTCTGTTCATCTCACTTCAGTCATTTTTATTGCAAAAAAAAGTGGAACTACTGGATGGAATAACCAATTGATTTCATTATTCTAGTGGGCAAACAAAAATTTAATTTGTA
>NW_024700778.1:0-891 GCF_008729295.1 Plectropomus leopardus | reverse complement strand
GCAGCCCTCAGGTCCAGTCTCATCTTTCTCCCTCAGTGGTCAGCAGTGTCAGTGCTGGGCAGCATTCCTAGCCTCCTCCACCTCTTCTTGTATCACTCCATCCTTCATCCTTCTCTTGCTGGTTCATCTGTTCCTCCTCTTCTTTCTCTCTTCTCTTCCTCCTCACCTCACTCTTCTGTCCCTGTTCTCCTCCTGCTCCTCTTGCTCCTCTTCCCTCGGGAGCCTCCTCACCGCAGCAGTTGAGGCGTTCGATAGAAGCTTTTAGTTTACATCTGCAGCACACAAGAGCTGACCTGACACCACGCCCCTGTGTGTGTGTGTGTGTGTGTGTGTGTGTGTGTGTGTGTGTGTGTGTGTGTGTGTGTGTGTGTGTGTGTTCTGGGTCTCACTTTACCGTTTACCGGAACCAGTGACACTAAGCTGCTATTTGCTGTGGTTAGCACATTCAGGTCTTTATTTGACTGTGTGTCCGTTTCTCGATGTGTGTCCTGGTTTTGTGTACACGCCCTTTGTGAATATGTGTGTTTGTGATTTGCAGGTGTGTTATTGTTTGTGTGTGTGTTTGTGTAGCAATGATTTTCTGGTCCTTTACTTCAGTAAAACTACTAATGTCGTGCTGTGAAAATACTCTGTTACATGTAAAAATAATACCAAACTAAAAGTATTTAAATATAATAAGTAAAATGTAATTCAGTTATTAAAAGTATAAAACTTTCCCCTCTGAATTTTTATACCATTATACACAATATCATTTGATTATTTTAAACCATGCATTTTTATGAAAGCTGATATTTAATGTTGACTCAACAGTCAAAAAAGGTTGGTTAATTTTTTGTCCATTGACTTACTGATCAGTTGACTAATCATTTCTGTTCATGTCTGTATTTATGG
>NW_024700776.1:0-775 GCF_008729295.1 Plectropomus leopardus | reverse complement strand
ACGATAAAAGGCATAAAAAATAAGAAAGATAGTCTACCAAAAAGAGCCCCATTTTCAGTAATTTCTATATGGACTCCAATTAATGTGAAATGAAATATTTGTTTTATATTTACACTGTAAACAACAGGCTGAAACTACTTTCTTAATTATTAGTAGTAGTGGTAGTAGTACTAGTATCTATTTATTTATTTACTCTTTTTTACTTTTTCTTTACCTTGCATTGCTTTTCAGCTTTTGTAAGCACCTGATCCTTGGCGCTATTGTTTTTTAAATTTAGCCCTAATGTGTGTAAATAAACGTTGTTAAATGAATAAGTACAACAACAACAACAACAAACTACTGAAAACACCAAACTCTGTGGTGACGTAATGTCACGTGACGTCACGCCGCAGTGTGTTGTGGGAGTTCAGCTGTTGGCGGTTGTTTGGGGTGCTGCATGTTTCCTCGGTCAGTGCGTGTGTGTGTTATTATCAAAGTCCAGTGTGTGTGTGTGTGTGTGTGTGTGTGTGTGTGTGTGTGTGTGTGTTTGTATTTGTGTGCGTGTGCGTACGCACGTGTGTTTGTTGATGGGGGGCAGGAGCTGCTGCGTGATAAAGTGCCGCCGCAGGTCTCACGACCACATCGGCAGGAGGATCCCGAACGGACTCACCTTCCACTGCTTCCCGTCCTGGAGGACCCATGAAGGGGAGCTCATCTCCCGGCTCACCCGGAGCAGGAGAGCGGCCTGGGTGGCTGCTGTGGGCCGCAGCGACATCAGCTTCGACCACATCCCGTC
>NW_024700775.1:0-486 GCF_008729295.1 Plectropomus leopardus | reverse complement strand
ATATATTGGAGTCGTATTCACTCTTGGTTTTTAGTGTTTGACAGGTCTTTAATACATTTTAAACTTGCAGTCTACTCTGTATGTCTGTTAATTTATGGTCTATAAAGATGAGCTGTACACTGATGAAGGAGCTTAAATAATGTCTGTCTGTTTCCTCACAGTGGGATACTTTTTCTTCTGGGTTTTTTGCGTCTCTTGTGCAGCTGCATCATAAATTTTACGCACTAATCCTCCTTCCTTTCTGTTTTTTGTTTATTTTTCAGGTGTCCATTTTGCAATTTCCCAGCCCTGTTGGACAAAGACATGTCTCTGTTTAGCTGTCCCAACCCTCGGTGCCGCAAGGTCAGTCCCACTCTGTATCTATTAAGTTCATTAAACACTTTGAGGTTTTGGGGAATCCAGGCTGTTGCGTTGCTGCTGTTCTCTGCCGACAGATTGTGACTGTAAAGGAAATGTAGGTTAAAACTCTTACACACTTTATGCATC
>NW_024700774.1:0-974 GCF_008729295.1 Plectropomus leopardus | reverse complement strand
AAGAACAGGCCTCAGCCATTCCTTAAATGTTGGGTCTTGCATCCAGCCGTGCGCAAATTTGCATTTCCCCATCACGACGACTAGGTTGTCTGGCCGTTGAAGTAAAAAGCGCGAGCCAGTCCACCCTTGCTGGTGAGCTGAGCGCGCGCGGAGTGAACCGACCACAGAATATGACGTCAGCATCAAACATACAAAGTAGAAGATCTTTGATTATGTGCTGAAGCCCACTCTAACGCGAACTTTAACGGAAAGAATTTCAATCAAAATAGGACACATCGTAGTCTGAAAAAAATAATACCTATTTTTTAAAAAAATGATACCTCTAAAACTAAATTTAACACTTTTAATGGCCTTAAATTCGGCAATTTTGATTTATCACTTTTTAATACTTTTTAAAACCCCGCAGAAACCCTGTGAACGCATGCCGACGGTAACAGGTTTCATATCTGAACCAATCAGAGCTCAGTCTGAGAGTACGTACCGTACCGTCTGAACCAATCAGAGCTCGGCATGTGAGTACGTACCGTCCCCTGAGCGCCGTCGATCGTCCCGATCCATTTGAAGAGATTATCTGACTCTGGAAACGCCGAGATCCCTTTATCGCCTGACATCTGCAGCGTCAGAGAGATGTGATGTCATCATTACATCATCAGTCTCACACACGTCACATGATGTCATCATTACATCATCAAAACACACAGATACAGATGAGGTGATGTCATCATATGTATTAAGCGTGTATCCTGTGCCAGGTGTAAACTCACCATGAGAGTCATGAGCTCCTGCTGCAGCCTGCAGACACACACACACACACACACACACACACACACACACACACAGATCAAAACACTGCTCACTCAGACATATACTATATACAGTGTGTATATACAGTCATAGACAACTGGTGTGGCGTGTCTCTGACTGGTCTGGCGTGTCTCTGACTGGTGTGGCGTGTCTCTGACTGGTGTGGCGTG
>NW_024700773.1:0-675 GCF_008729295.1 Plectropomus leopardus | reverse complement strand
ATAAAAATGATCTTTTTCTTGGAGACACAGTTGTAGGAATATTGACTTCTTCAGAATAAGGGAAAGAACCCAGAATATTTTGTGCATGTAAATGTAGTCACTGATGAAAAACAGCAAATGTCAAAATGCATCCTGGAAAGAGGCCAATTATGGAGTTAAAAGCGAGTCACAGAATTTATGTCTTTTTTCAGTAAAACACCAAACACCTGAGTCACAGGTGTCCAGTTACTACAAAATAACCCACAACTGCCATCCAATCAGAATTAGTAATTTTCTATGGCTTGTGTTAAGTGCTATAGAAAGCAAAAACAAATAATTTAAATGTGAATGTATTACTAACTTTAGTTAGTAATAAATTTAATTTTACACTTTATAATCAAACACTGAAAATGTCTGTAATTAATTAAGACATCTACAGTCTACTCTACAGTCCATAAAGCCTGAGAGAAGACCGAAAAAACTGTGAAAATATCTTGATGAGTCTTGGTGTGTCACTTACAGCTGAAGTCTCCTCCTCTCCGGCACAGTCGCAACATGACAGAAAGATGTATTCACTGATTCATGTTTCCTGTATCACTAGTTATAGGCTGCAACATGTTAGGAAGTAGAGTAAAGAGTTAGTTACTGGAAGAGGAAGGTTCAAGGGAAGGCTGTTGATTTTTTTTTTTTTTTTTT
>NW_024700772.1:0-1465 GCF_008729295.1 Plectropomus leopardus | reverse complement strand
TACTGTATATCAAGACAAGAAACCATAGAAAAGTTTTCAAAGACCTCTTTTCCTGCTGCTTTCTACTGTTTACCTGTTGTCCAGCCTATCTGTGACATCACACGGACACACCAACAAAACAACACACACACACACGAACACACACATACACACACAGAATGCAGTCTATTGCTAAGCAACACTAAACTTACCATAAACTCGGGTAATGGATCAAATGTTTTTAAACCCATCTGAGGAGTCTTTTGTTGTTCCCTGAGTCAACATATCACTCTAACTCTCTCTGATGTCATGCCGACCGTTTCAGGCGGGGTTCCCTCCTGGAGTCGTGAACATCGTTCCAGGGTTTGGTCCCACAGCGGGAGCCGCCATCGCCAGCCACATGGACGTCGACAAAGTGGCCTTCACCGGCTCTACAGAGGTGTGTGCTCTGGTTTTTATGTTGTCGAGGAGATTCTGGTGAATTGTAGATTTACACATTTATTTATTTTTTGCAGACCGCCACATTTAAAACATCTGCTGCCACTTACTGATTTTATATTTTAGAAACTGGACTGTTCATGAGGAGCAATGATATTGATACTAGCGCTGCTCATACTGTGCTTCCTTGTCTTGTAAAAAAAGCCATACACAGTTGGGGTGACCATGTTGAATTTGCATGCTCATTTTTCTGAACTGTCCCTCATGAGGTTTTTTTGTGGGACTGTGTTGTGTGTGCAGGTCGGCCAGCTGATCAAAGAAGCGTCAGCCAAAAGTAATCTGAAGAGAGTGACTCTGGAGCTCGGAGGGAAGAACCCCTGCATCGTGTTTGCTGACTGTGACTGTAAGTAAACTCTGCGTGTCTCTCTTTTTATTTTAAATCATCAAAATACAACATCACAATGTTGTATTCAGATTATTTCAGCATGCACTGGAGTCATGGTTGCATGGTTACTTCACACCTCTGCAGCCTCGGGCGTTTCCCTACATCTCTTCACTACTCTGGAATATTGAAACATGAAGCCTGTCATGTCTCATGTTTCATCTGTGCGACTCAGCTTTTTGTACTTTTTGTGTCGTCTCACAACTCTGAGGTGAGGATCTCACCGACTGTCATGCCATCAAAAAGAAAAACCGTAGCTCAGGGGGCTGCAGAGACAGCACTGTCAGTACACAGCAGCAGAAGAAACAGTATCAGAGTAAACTGTGCTCAACAGTACAGACAGTACTGCACCACTCGTGTAACAGAGTCAGAATCTGGTTTCACTGACAAGTACATTTACATATACGAGGAATTTGACTTGGTGTTTTGGTGCAAAACAATTAACATAAAGGAAGAATAAAAATATTGAATAATATAATATGATAATATAACTTTTTTATATAGCACCTATTAAAACACAGTTTACAAAGTGCTTTGACAAACTAGACAAAGCCGAGGCTGTAAAACCCAGAGGCAGTAAAACAATTTAGTCAATAATGCGGACAA
>NW_024700771.1:0-873 GCF_008729295.1 Plectropomus leopardus | reverse complement strand
AGAAAAAAAAACTCAATTATTAGTTATTAAAAAAAACACAGCGGGTTTGATTCCAGCCTCGGATCTTTGCTGCATGTTTTACCCTCTCTACCCCCAAATAAAATTTTAAAAAGCCCCCCACACTCAAAATTAATTAGAAAGAAAATAGATAAAAACAATATTTATCAAAAACATTAGCAACAGAGTAGACAGACTGCTTTTATAGAAAAAAACATGTTTCCAACATTGAAATGCTCTTTTATTTTCACATTTTCCATTTTACCTTCCTAACTCCTGATGTTTGTGTCGGAGACACTGACAGTCTTTATGATATGAGTCATGTCATTGTTCGCTGTACCTGCTCCCTGTCGTCGCTCAGCGGTGAGATTTTGTCTCGTGTTACCTCAGTGAAACGAGTTTCAGTTTGACTCATTAGCATTTTCTGCTAGATTCTTATTTCACTTTCTCGCCGGCTGTCTGCGCGTCGAGATCCTTCAGATAACCAGGAGGAGATAAGTTTGCAGGCCGGCTGTTGCACATGGGAATGCTGCAGTGAGGCTTCAACCCTGTCAGAAAAATATTCATTACAGAGCCGTATCAGGGGCACCGCACCACTCCCAGCATGCCGAGCGAGAGAGCGGGACGCTATCACACTGTACTGCAGTCTATAGGACACCGTGCAGGATACCGTGCCCCTCGAAACAGGACCCACCAGATCCAGAGGATAACATGTCTCATTGTTTTGGCCCTATAGTTTCATACGTACTGAATAACCACTCACCGCAGAGCAGGATCCTAATTTTACAGCCCAGATACTCGCCGAATTAAAACCTGCACTCGATCAGCTTCACACCGAGCAGAGGCAGCTCCACATCGAGCAGAGGCAGCTCCACA
>NW_024700770.1:0-343 GCF_008729295.1 Plectropomus leopardus | reverse complement strand
GTGTGTTTCATGAGGTTCATTAGCTCGTCTGTCACTGTGACGCCACAGAACAAAGGTTTATTTTAAATCTACATCAACAACCTCCAGAGTTCAAACGGTCAGGAAAAACCCGGAAAAGTCACGACATTTCTAAACCTCAAAAAGTTTTAGAAAACTAAATATACCCTGAACATTTTTTTGAAAAGTCATGGAAATTTGTGTATCAAACTTGTATAATAACACATGATGTGTTCAAGGACAGAAATGTGAAAATCCATCAATATGTTTTTAAATTTTGGTGGGATATTTAAAGACAACACGCCTTCAGGTTTGGGAGGCAAAACATTTGATGGAGGAAAAAAAA
>NW_024700769.1:0-879 GCF_008729295.1 Plectropomus leopardus | reverse complement strand
TGAGGGATTTCTTGAGATTTCAAAATTGTTGCTTTCCGCATAACATATCACACTCCTCCCAAGATTTCCACTAAACTAATTCAATTTAAAAAATCAGTTGCTTTTAATTTAATGATTTTTTGTTTTAAAAAGTATTAACGTACGTGGTAGCTGAACAAAAAATAAAATAAAATAAACAAAACACGGTGTCTTTGAGGAAGAAAAAAAAAACACAAAAGGAATGATCCGACAGGCTGAAAATAAAAACTGTTCTGGTGGAGCTCAGGACTGCAAATTATTTGACTTTCTAGAAACACTGAACATTATATACATTATAAATGGGGCGCACCAAATATTAGTGACACCTCTCTATTTAAAAACACAATTTTAAAGCAGTGAAAAACTACAGACTCCTAAATGCTCCTGCAGATTCTCCCAGAGAAGCCAACATGATCACGATTCGTCTTTAAAAAATTCATGAAGAAATGCAACTTTTTTGTTTCTTGAGGGCACTTTTAACCTCGTTTTACTTTCCTTTGTTACACAGTCAAAACTTTGTTTTGTTTGTCTGTCTGCAGTGAAAATTATTCTGCCAGTTTCTGGGAAGCTTTCGCTCTCTGTCGTCAAACTAAAGTTTAGTTTGTTTGTGTTCAGGCAGCAGCAAAAGTTCCTCACATTTATTCCATCTGACAAAATGTAAAAGATAAAGATGGATGATCACTGCGATGGATTTTTATAGACATAAAAGTGTGGAAGTGAAGAAATCAGTCTGAACAGTGACGGATGATTTGGAAAACGATCCGACGTGATTATAAATAATATGCTGATTTAAAGTTACAGGGTAAATTAACCCCCCAGCATGGTATTACTACGTGATTTCGGAACTAAAAATTATTCTAT
>NW_024700768.1:0-881 GCF_008729295.1 Plectropomus leopardus | reverse complement strand
TGCTGAAAAACCTGTAAACACCCTCTGTTTAAAAAATGCTCCATTTTAGTGCTCGTCTTTCTGGTATTGCACATCTTTCCGTCTTTACGCTGTCATTTCAGTCAGAGAAAAACAGACGGAACAAGGAATAACAACACTTTTTACCATGAAAAATTTCCAATAAAAGCTTATAAACACATCTGGACATGCCTAAGCAGGAGTATGATCCAGAATTGTGGAGAAATTAAACACACTGGCAACCATGATTACGTTTCCTTGCAGTTAGCATGTAGCAAAATGCTCGTCAGCAGTATACTTGCAGCTGGAAAATGACTGTGCATAGTGACACTTTCTGCGATTTAAGGTCCAATAAAATCTTTTAAATATAACTGTACATGTTTCAGCACGAATATAATCTGGGAGACACAGTAAAGCATAATAAGTCCCCTTTAATATTTATCAGTGGTTAGAATGTGGTTTTACAGAATGAGGTAGATAAGAGGGTGTAGTTCACTTGATTATGACACTCACCTTTGGGTTTCTGATCAGCAGCCTGCAGAGAAAGGACAAGAAATGGATTAAGGAACTTAATAGTGAGGCTGATGTTTAATAATCATTTATAACTGTAAATAAATCAAGAGCGTTATGACAAAACATAGACTTTATTCAAGAGAAAAGGTGTTTGTATTACTTGGTAAAGTCATCCAATCTATTAAACCATTCAGTAATTTTTTCTGTTGAATGGCAGCAGGCATTAAACAGAAGTAGTCAGTTGTCAGTTGAAGTAGTCAGTTTGCTGCATTCAAATCTGCCAAAGCTATTGATTTGATTAGAAAAACCCATCCTCTGCCTACTAATAGACTCAAAACAGATGTGCCTCTGGGTGTGTTTGTGTGAGTATG
>NW_024700767.1:0-991 GCF_008729295.1 Plectropomus leopardus | reverse complement strand
GAATCCTGCAAGTATCTCTATTGAAAGTTCTGTGGTTTTCCTAAAAAGACAAAAACATGGTTTTATGTATTTAGACAATAAGGTTACTGAGTTACATCATTTTCCTCGAAAGAAATGAGATCCTGCAGCCCAGATATATTTCTAATGCAGCCTTAATGCCATCCAGCTCACATGTGCCTATATTCTATTTTAATGTCTACTCTACTCTACTCCACTCAACTCTACTCTATTTTACACTATTATACTCTATTCCCTTTATATATAATGTTTCCAGATTCTCGGGCTTGACATTTAATGCTACTTGGTCTCCAGGCTGTAATCTGCAGGTTTTGGCACGTGCTCCACATAGACCGGAGAAGACTTTGCGCGAACGGCACGCGGACAGATGTGCCTCCCTCTCCTCCTCCTCCTCCTCCTCCTCCTCTTCCCCTTTGAGCGGCTCCCGCGTCGGGATGATTGACATAGAGCTGTTCACACAGCCAATCAGAGTGCGCCCTGCTGTATTTGCATAAAGTGGCCGCATGCCATTGGCTTGGTGCGTGCTACTGCAAACCGCCTCGCGTGCCATTACAGATGTCTTCTCCTTGGAGGCGCAAGAGGAGCCTTAAAAATAGATGAAATGTGTATTTGTTCTCACGTAGGGCCAAGATAATGTTTATGCTTGAAATAAATAAACTTGGTCGCTATTAAACGCAGCAGCCATTCCCTTACTTCCTTAACTGGACGTTAAAGAAAATATAAATATTATTCGGTTTTATTGGCACTTGTCACGCGCCGTACACATATCAAACACCAAAATCTGTTAAAAGAAGTATAAAAGCATCTGCAGACAGAAAACTATGTAATAATTTATCTTAATAAGTACACATTTATTTAGTAATCTACACACACCGTGAAAAGTAGGTTACTGGCTGCACCTTCAGCACACTCTACATTCTTCCCGTACACACACACACACACACACACAGACACACTCAAACATTTGTGACGA
>NW_024700766.1:0-699 GCF_008729295.1 Plectropomus leopardus | reverse complement strand
TATGTATATTAGTGTGTGTGTGTGTGTGTGTGTGTGTGTGTGTGTGTCTCAGTCTCTCTTTCTCCCACTCTTTTGTTTCCATCTCAGTTTTTCCATTTCAGCCTCCGAGCAATCAACATGAATCTGCGTCACCTCTTCACCTCCATCATCATCATCATCATCTCTCTCTAACTCTGTCAGTGTGTGTGTGTGTGTGTGTTTGTGTGTGTGTGTGTGTGTGTGTGTGTGTGTGTGTGTGTGTTGACGGCAGAGCAGCGAGTGTGTGGGCAGCAGCAGCTTTGACTCTGACTGAGAGGAGGAAAATCAGTGAATGCAGAATATTTATTACAGAAAAATATGAATTATTCTCTGAAAGATGTTTTTATATGTTGGGGTTTAAAAAACAGACAATCTTATGTTCAGATTCAGCAGATTTTATCCTGACGAACGTCGTCACCACGAACACGTCAGTCGCGTGTAGAGCTGCACTACTCTTCGTCGATAAAGAATCATGATTCTTAGAAAAAGCATTGACAAACAAATCAAAGCAGAGTCAAATACAGAGAAACGACTGCAGAACAAACAGAACAGCAGCAGCCCGTACTAAAGAGACCAAATGCTGTTCGCAGAACATCAGCCGTAAACACAGAAATGATATTACTGATAAAACAACGAAACAAAAAAACATCAAATACAGACTAAAATACATCACTTAAAACA
>NW_024700765.1:0-830 GCF_008729295.1 Plectropomus leopardus | reverse complement strand
CACACACACACACACACACACACACACACACACACACACACACACACACGAACATTTGTTACGAGTTACAACCTCACAGAAAGAAGCGATTCTGACTCTGAGAAGCTGTAAACTTTATTCATAAATAAAACTCGTTACAGGAGGTGGAATGTAACTAAGTACATTTACTCGAGTACTGTACTTAAGTATGAATTTGAGGTACTTGTACTTTACTTGAGTATTTTCCTTTCATGTCACTTTATACTTTTGCTCCACTACATTTCAATCCTGTACTTTTGACTTTTTTATCTACTACTCTACTTGTATCTGACAGATTTAATTACTTTAAAAATTAAGATTATTGCATAAAATAAAACAACAACAGTTTATGAAACTGTTACTGTAATTTAATTTGTCACAAATAAAATTACCAAAGAGTTTAGCCGAGTACGGCCGCAACAGCTGTTGACTGATCAGTTGATTCACAGAAAATAAATTGTCAATTATTTTGAAGTATATTTAAGTCTTTTTCTATTTTTAAATAATTGTGAGTTTTGGAGGGTGTTATTTTCAGGGTGTTTGGTTTATGTATTTTTTTCCTTCTTTTTTTTATAACGTTGAGGGTGTTTGAGGGTGGCTGGGCAATATGGAATAAAGTCTCATCACGATTTTTTTTTTATATCAGTTGATATCGATAAATATATCAGGATATCCATGAAATCAGTGTTTCTGTCGAGCTTAAAGGTTCCTTTGACTCCTCAGTGAGATATGAAGATATCATCAGGTTAATGTTGGTTTAAATATTTATTTTCTGTCAGACATTGAACATGACAAATATACTGTAGAACAGC
>NW_024700764.1:0-914 GCF_008729295.1 Plectropomus leopardus | reverse complement strand
CTATGACTTTCATTTCAATTTTCTTGAAATACTGTACTACTTTTTTTCACTTTTTTCACACATTATACTATGACTTTATTACGTTTTTTCCATATACTATACTGACTTTTTTTCATTTTTTCAACATACTATACTATGACTTTTTTTCCGACATACTACACTGATTATTTTAATTTTCAAAATGCTTTCAAACTGCCATTTCGAAGTACTGTTGCCATGATGGGGGACACTTTCTCTGAACTGTGTTTGGGCGGCTGTCTGTCAGGTGGAATCTACATGAATGCAAGGACCTAGGGCTTCCCGGCAGAGCCTTAATTTGTAAGATGATGGTTGTTCAAAGGAAAAAGCTAGCATTATGTTTTTCTTATTGTCATCAAATCATCAAATTAATTAGCAACAGAGGAGGAAAATTAAGGTTTTGGATATACACACAAGTATCTTACTTAGGTGCTGAAAGTTGCTATTTAAATGGGATTTGTTGTCAAGCAGAAAAGTATGGAAAATTAGACTGGTCCTGGAAGATTAGTGTTTTGCTCTGTAGCATTAGAAATATTTAAGAACAATTGTATTTGTTAGTGATTAACAACTACAGCTTCAGAGAGGGTTTAAACCATGGAGGCACTGATAGGAGATGTAGTTGTTGTACACCAACAAAAGAACTTGTTTACCGAGATTAAAAAGAAAGAAATTCTGTCTTACCTGTAGTTGTTTCTTGTTATGCAGGTAGTTATTTGTCCTTGTCCGAGCTTTAAGACGTCCATCTCTGATACACTATATGGACAAAAGTATTGGGCCACCTACACATTATACTTACAGGAGCTTTTAGGACATCCCAATCTAAATCCATAGGCATTAATATGGAGTTGGTCCTCCCTTTACAGCTATAACAGCTTCCACTCTTCTGGGAAGGCTTT
>NW_024700763.1:0-792 GCF_008729295.1 Plectropomus leopardus | reverse complement strand
GTGCTGTGCTGTGCTGGATTGTGTTGCTGTTGTTGTTGTTTTGTTTTTGTTTTTGTTTTTTTTTTGTTTGTTTGTTTGCTTGTTTGTCTGTTTGATGAAAAGACAATAAATTACATTTAAAAAAAAAAAAAAAACAGCATCCACAAATTGTTTTGAAGTGGCAAATCTGGACCAGTTGATGCGCATAAAGTCAAAGCAAGAGGCAGATGGAGTCATCAACCTGGATAAAGTCTGCAACCACTGGAGAAGTGAGAAGGACAGATGGGAAAAGTAAGATAAAACTGTGCTTATTCTAGTGTCATTTATTTAAAAATTTCATTTATGGATATTAATCATTAAATGCTGTTACTAGATTATGAGTAGTAGAAATGCTAATGAAAAACTGTGTAATTATAAAAATTTACAGTTGAAGAGTTACAGGGATTTACACCATATCACATGCTTGTGCTACAGCCCACATCTCATTGTGCAAAATGAGAATGTTTTAATGTTAACATTTGATCTCTGAAAGGTGTAAATGTCTCAATTCTTCCAGAGCCCAGACATACAACATACTATCCAGCTCATGAAAAAAAAGATTTTTGTATTTTACACAAAATAACACAAAACATATTTTCAAAACAAGTGTTGTGGTATGACCAAGGGGAGACCTGTAGTGGTTGTAGTGAATTTTATGACAGTACACTAAATAACATTGAAGAAACTCCAGAAATAATTTCCCCAAATTACACAAAAACACATTTTTTCAAACTAAATGTTGTAGCATGACCACAGAGCACTTTATTTCATTAA
>NW_024700762.1:0-920 GCF_008729295.1 Plectropomus leopardus | reverse complement strand
TCTGAGGAAGGTGAAACGATCTTTCCTGTGCTTTTATGGGGTTGATGCTCTTAAATGATAGGGACACACAGGAAGTGTTAGACCTAAGTTAGGATCTCCCATTAATGCAATTATGGGTTATTCTCTGATCAGGCCTCTTCTTTATCCTTTCCTTTAATGTTTTATGGGATAGGTTGCCTCTCTGCTGTTGATTGTTGTTGACATTGACTTTTCTTAAATCTTAACTTTCCATCTGCTTGATATTCTTGCACTATTTCAGTGCACCTGATCAAGTCCAGATGTCACATCTAATTCAGTTCCTCACTGGTTTTCATCCCGTCATTTTTATTGCTTCATTTATGAGTTTTGTTGTTCATTTGGTAATTTTGTTCACTTTATGTCTTTGCTGTATTCACTGTTTCATCATTTATCCATACTTATTCTTAAACTCATTCATTTGTAGTCTTTCTAGGGGTAGTTTTGCTGTGTAGTGAGTAGTTTTATAAAACTTTCATTTGTGTGTGTGTGTGTGTGTATATAATGTCAAGTCCCTGTACACCTGGAAAAAGAACTCTGTAGCAACCTTCAAATTATGAGACTAAATTAATTTATAAGGCAAAACGGGCTATCAACCTTTCTATTTTAATGGGTGGTGCTCCGAGGTTTTAAACTCTAATTTTAATGTAAACTTATTGTTCTTGATAGCCGAAGTTGAGTCCGATTACTCCACCTCATCTTTATACAAATTCATGTTTCTGAGTCATAATTTTGCATTATGAGTTATAGCTACGTATTTTGGTAATGGTTTATTAATTAATAAATATTTTAATTAATTGCTAATTAATTAATACATCTCCTATTTAAACCGCTACACAAGAAAATGACCAGATAATAAGTTAGAGAGAGAATTATTAGAAAATCATTAAAAAAAAACCTTGTCT
>NW_024700761.1:0-2932 GCF_008729295.1 Plectropomus leopardus | reverse complement strand
GCATGAAAAATTAAGTTTTTAACATTTTTTAAAAGGAATTGTAATGTGTTATGTAAAAGTAGACAAGCATTAGAATTACACTATAACAATTAAAAAAAAATAAAGAATAATAACTTAATTATGCAGAATGTCCCATTTAAGAATTGTATGTACATTATTGGACTTTAATTATTGATGCATTACATTTATCTGAATCTGCAAAGTAACTAAAAAAAGAAACCACAAAGAAATTACAAAACATAACACATGAAAAAATGTTGAGTTTATACATTTGGTTGTCAATTAATTAATACAGCTGCTAATACTAATATAGTCTAATTAATGAAGACTAACGTCACAAATTACGTGGCTGTTGAATTAGAGAGCAGCAGGTTTAGTTACTGACGGTTCCTAATAAACTGCCGACTGTTTGAGAGTAAAATGACGTTAATTGCAGGAAAAAAATATACTTTTTCAAAATATGCTGGAGGCACCGTTTAGCGCCTGTAGGAGACAAAAGGCTTTAAACTCGATCAAATGTAAATCAAACTACGGTCAGAGCCACAAATGTGGTATAAAGACTGCAAAAGTCTGCAAAACGTGGGTCCAACAAGCACAGGACTTTGACCCAGGAGGCCAGTGTTTGTGTCCCACATGAAAGACATAATTTGTCAAATGAGTCATTAGTCAGTCGTTAGTCACATAAGAAGCTAAGAAGCTGCTCCTGCATAATTCGTAAGACTCCCAGGCAGATTTTATTACACATTTACACATTTTTTTTTTTTTTTAATTTATTGCAAAAAAAAAAAAAAATTAAGTCCCACTGAGATTCAGAATCTCCTTTTGAAGAGGACTCTTGGCCAAGACAGCAGCATGAAGAAATTCACATTAAAGAACAAAACAGACTAAAAACACAACAAAAAAAGTCAAAACAAACCAATAAAATACTCACACAAGCGACAACCTTTAAAAAAAAACCAGCCAATTAGCAGCGTTCAGGAGCACGTGTGCATTCAGTGGTCAAAAGGTCCAAAAACATACGAGCAAAAAAAAATGTTCATTCTCGATCGCTGCTAAAATATACAAACAAACAAAAAATAGAAATTAGCAGATGCTGTTTAGGTCTAATCAGTGGTTAGTGAGCAGTTAGCAGGCGACTCTCTGGCAGACTGTACACACATTTTCCCCAAAAAAGTTATCTGAATATCACATATCAAAATACTAAGCAAAAAAACAAAAAAAAAAACATATTCTGCAGAATTGTGCAGATTTTCATCAATCGCAGCTGAAAACTGTAATAAATAAAATAAATAAAAATCAGCAGATGCTAATTGGGTCTAATCAATATAACTCTTAAGACTCTTTGGCAGATTTTAAACATTTTTTTAAAAAAAGACGTTATCTTTAATGAAGATTTCATATCACAATATAACCAAAAATTATATTTTTTAAAGAAGAATTGAGCAGATTTTCATTGTTGATCACTGCTGAAAACTGTAAAAAATAAAAATAAAAAATAAAAATAACAAAAAATAAATAAAATAAAAGTTATCTTAAATTAATCTTGCATATCACAATACAAGCAAAAACAAAGTCAGTTGTTGGTCATGTGAGTCATAAGTTACATCAGCTGGGGTCTTTTCATCCTAACTAAATGCTTTTATTACCTAAATCAAACTGAATCCAGATAAAACACACAAAGCTTCATCAGAGTAACGCCGCGGTCGGCCTTTTCCGCTGCACCTTCTCTCAAAACATCAGCAGCACTAAATAGGAAAAAGATCACATTAAGAAATATTTTTCTAAATGTCAAAAACATTTTGGCAGGAAAATTATCAAACTATTACCAAGAAGCTCAACAAGATCTCGACAAATCATCAAAGAAGTTCCTTCAGAAATATTCGCGCAGTATAAAGTAGTATAATGAAGTATTTATAAGCTCCTTGTCGAGTGTCTAAACATCTTTTCGGTATGATTTCTGAATCGGTATGTCGGCCTCGTTCTGCGTTCGCTGCCTCTGAAACTTGACTGGAGCTGCCGTCTGTATTCTTGACCGTGACCCGGCGACCTCACGGTGTAACGAAATCTCTCCTCCTGCCGCCTGCGAACGTGATACATCAAGTCGTATTGCATGTCTGCGACTGACTGACACGACCTCTGATGCATGAGGAGCTTCCTCTGATCTGTTTTATTGTGTCAAGTTTAACTATTTATGAGCCTTTTTTTTTTTTCAAACAGCACTGACTGAGTTTTTTGGAACAACGTCTTTCTGATTGTTTTGGCAGTTGAGGCCTTTTTTATTTTAATTTTATGTCATCATTGGTTTTTTTTTGTTCCAAATGGCGGATTTCTCTGAGATAAACTGGAGATGTCATAATTCACGCGAACACGCTGACTGGCGACCAGCTCACAGTCGGCACACCTCTCATTATATCCATTCAATCGGAAAAACGGGGCGCAAATGAGACATTTGTGTCCTCCGTCCCTCCACAATACGACTCTCCAGCCTTCTATTAACTGTCAGAGTGCTCCGGCTCTCCTCCTCCTCCTCCTCCTGTTTGCTGATAATCCCTCCAACATGAGAATAAATAATTCACCGCTGTCGGCTCACTGCCACGTCACTGCAGCGTTTTTGTGTTTTCTCCTCCCTGGATTTTAAAGTTTACACGCTGGATTTATGTGCCGTCTCAGGGCCGCGGCCTTTTCGACTTCACTTCAGGAGGAGATGAATATTCCTGCACTCGTTCCTAACATCAGGGGGAATAGTTTTCCGTGTCCCGCCGCGGTGACATATAGTCCCTGCGGGCTGCTCTGTCACTAGATGAAATGTCAGTCCGTGGTGCTTCCCCTCCTCTGTTCTGTGATAATCCCGTTAACATGAGAACATTTGCCGTGTCAACCCCCCCTCCCCTAAATGAAGTAATGGCCGCCTGTCTCGGATGCCTCAGCTCTG
>NW_024700760.1:0-984 GCF_008729295.1 Plectropomus leopardus | reverse complement strand
GTTTTTGTTTTTGAATTTCATTTTGAAGATTAATCAGCCACTATTCAGTTGCAGTTATTGTCAGATAAAGTCAACAGACCTGCAATTACAGGAAGAGTCAAAGCAGGTTAAAAACATGGATAATTATGAAAACAAAAACAGGCTTTATAGCGCAAAAAAAGCTTTAAACTGTGAAACTATCACAGCAAGTCACATTTACGGTCTATAAGTAATGCAGCAAGTACTGGATTATTTCTCTCTATGTGTGTGTGTGTGTGTGTGTGTGTGTGTGTGTGTGTGTGTGTGTGTGTGTGTGTGTGTGTGTGTGTGTGTGTGTGTGTGTGTGAGTACTGGACTGCCAGAGAGATTATCCATCATCTGTCTCCTTCACTAAAGGCCATATGTTTCTTGACGAAGCCCCGAGCTCCAGCGAGCAGCACACACACTCCCTGATAGACCAGACCACACGCTACGAGGCTCACACAGTAATGAATCAAACACTACTGTACATCTGCCTGTCTTATTAGTTCATATGCACACACACACACACACACACACACACATGCTCACACACCGCCCTTGGGATTTGTGCATCACAGATTTTGGTTTATGCCAAAATACCAGCTTTATATAGCATGTCAGCAAACCAATGACCCATATTAGACATGGCCTGGAACCATGGACACGCTGCACACACACACGCACACACACACACACACACACAGAATCAATACACATGTAGATTTACTGTCATCTTTTATTTTAATATCCTCAGAGCAGACACAGGCAGCAGTGTGTGAGTAGAATTAACTCGACTTCTAGCTTTATTATACACCTGCCAGTCCAACGTGAGAGAAAACGACCCTGATCATGAAACTAGAACCATTTTATCACTTTATATGTGCAATCTATGTATTTTTTTGTTGTTGCTGTTTTATTTATTTATTTATTTTTATTATGTATAAAATCAACAGATATACACACATACAAAGAAAGAAAAAAGAA
>NW_024700759.1:0-662 GCF_008729295.1 Plectropomus leopardus | reverse complement strand
CACACACAACTAAAATGCTCTTACACAAACAACTGAAACTAATACATTCACATACACACACAACTGAAATGATCTCGTACAACATATTGAAATCTGTGCGCACACACACACACACACACTATTGAAATGCTCTTGTAAAACATACTGAAATCGAGGCACACACACTTTTAAAATGCTCTCACACACCATACTGAAATCCACACACACACACTATTGAAATTGTCTTGCGCAATAATAATGTACTGAAATGCGTTCACATACACAGGCAAAATGCTCCTGTCATTTCAGTTGAAACGGGACACAGGCAGAGTCAACCTGGAAGGTAAACAGCATAAGCGTTCATGGGGAAGAGCCAGAACAGCTGTCATTTCTTTATTTGCCCCACAGGATGTCCACTCAACAGCCTACAAGTAATCTAGCTGAAGCAGCGACGTTTCTTAAAGGCATTTTGGCCTCAGTGGAGATTATTACAACTCTGTCAAATGCCACAGCAGCTGGGCAACAACCCATGGAGCTGAACGTGCTGGATAGCCACTTAGCATCGCTCATCCCTTCATGCCAGCAAAACAACATGCTGCCGTCAGCTGCAGCCTCAGACACACCACCATGTCCTGTGTGGACCCAAGCATCAGACTATGAGGGGCCGTGTGGGACATTATTCA
>NW_024700758.1:0-951 GCF_008729295.1 Plectropomus leopardus | reverse complement strand
CTTGAAAAGTTTATTTATCACAACTGAAGTCAGTTGTCAACATGTTTTTGGGAGCAGTCTCGCCTGACTGCTCCCCGTATGATGAGGGGAGGCAGGCTGTGCAGGAACGGGGGCGTTTCCCTGCGCTGCTCTTACCTTTCCTGTAAACTCTCACCTGTCATGTTCAAACTCCCAAGCTGTGCAGACGGTTTATGACTAAAAACCGCGCTGACAGTTGAGACTAAACATCAACATGGAGTCTCCAGTGAAGGATTCTCCTAGACTGGGTTTTCAGAGACATGAAGTCCAGAAAACGACGTGGGACGTCCCGGAGAGATACGCGACGCTGCGGGCGATCGGCTCCGGAGCTTACGGGACAGTTTGGTAAGTTTTCTCGGGGAAATGGTGCACCACTTTGGGGATACTTCCAGAGATAGATAGATAGATAAAGAGTGCCCCAGAGTTTGTGTCAGTCTCTTCCCATTTTATACAGAAAAGTGCGAGGAATTTGGGTCTTAGGTCCAATAATCCTGCAAAAGCCTGATAATCCTGCATGTTCTGGTTTGTAGTCAAACTGGGCATATTTTTTTAAAAAAAATCTCCAAAATGAACTACCATCTATAGGACAATGTTTTTTTAATCTTACACAATAGAGCACATTGAAGAATTACAGTCACTCACCTCCAACACACACAGCCTAAATATTAATGATGGCAGAAACAGTGCTGGTAAACATTATGTGTGATAGTGGTACTGTTTTGTAAATCGACAGAGGTGCTTGCCTTTGTTGTTCACTATCAGCATTTAAATTCTTTGGCATCACAAACGATTTTCTATATTTATGTAAGCCTTAAATCCGCATTCCACTCCCAGACTGCCAGCAGTCCAAGAGGCCTACATTACTCTGACTTCTGCTAACAGAAGCACTATTGTCCGCCTGAGGCAAGACAGCAAGTCAATGCAGGTCCTTCG
>NW_024700757.1:0-872 GCF_008729295.1 Plectropomus leopardus | reverse complement strand
AAGTCATGGTATAGGACGTCATCTAAAATGTGAAAAAAAGCCATAGTATAACAAGTCATCCAAATTAAGACAAAAATGTCGGTGTAGGATGTCATCTAAAATATCACAGGTCGTAGTATATCATCCAAAATATGACATAAAAATCATACTACAGTATGTCGTCAAAAATATGACAAAAGCATCATAGTACATGCTATACTATGTGGTTTTTAGCTGTTTTTAGGACATGTCTTATTTTGACATTTTTCGCCATGACATTTTCTGTGTTTTTTTGACCATGCTATTTTATGGTGTTTTTGGCTATTTTTGCAACATCCTATGCTGTGGTGTGTCTCTGCATGCTATTTTGTGTAGTTTAATGATGTTTTCAGCTTTTGTTTTAGACATGTCTTTTGCCATGTTTTTTTCAATACTAAAACATGGCATTTTTGGTCATTTTTTCACCATGCTATTTTATGGTGTTTTTGGCCATTTTTGCAACATTCTAAACTGTTATTTCTCTGCGTACTATCATGTGCTTTCAGGTGGTTTTCAACAGTTTTTTGGAAATGTCATTTTTAGACATTTTGCTTTTTTGGTCATTTTTTCGACACACGCCAAATTCGGGTGTTTTTAGCTTTTTTTGCAACATTTTATGCAATGGCCTGTCTTTATGTGCTATTTTATGTCATTTTCATCAGTTTTTAGCAGTTTTTGGGAAATGTCATTTTTGGACATTTTTGCCATACTATAGCCTTGCTTTTTTGGTCACTTTTTCGACACGCCAAATTCTGGGTTTTTTGGCTTTTTTTGCAACATTCTATGCTATGGCGTGTCTCTGCACACTATTTAGTGTTGTTTTCATCAGTTTTTAGCAGTTTTTGGGAAATGTC
>NW_024700756.1:0-848 GCF_008729295.1 Plectropomus leopardus | reverse complement strand
TTTTCTAACTGTACCTATAAGCTAGTAAGGTGCTAAGTGAAAGAGCAGCAGCCATGCAGAGTTCACCACTCTGGAGAAAACAAAACCATTTTCTCACTTACACTCAGTTGCTATCTTGCCATACGGATAGTTCTGTTTTCACTGATTTTGATCTGTTTCTCATATCTTCTTTCAGCCAATACATGAACATAAATGAAATTGCATTTGTGGTGATCTCGACATTGATGAATTATATAAACAAAGACAAGGACTCTATAGCCATACTAGCAGCCCTGGGAATCTCTACCATGGTCACGCAGCGATTTGAGATAAATGCTAACCTTAGCATGCTACCATGCAGATGGACTGAGTAAGACCGACTCAGACTGATGGAAAAGGCATTCATTTTGCAGGAATTTCATCATGAACCTAAGTACTGGGGAAAAAAAGTTACTACCATTTATCTTGAGTGCCACATGAAAAAAAGTTGAAAAACAAACGCTCAAGAATCTCTATGGATGTCTGTTAAAATGTGTGTGCCAATCCTCAGTAGCTGTTGAGACATTTCACTAACATTTTGCCGTCCATAGAGCCGCAAGGATGGCAGAAAAAAAAATCAACAGCAATGTGTAAGTCTAGAAATATTCTAATGTTATATTTTGACATTTTTCGGCAAACTATAGTATTGCATGCTATTAGGGTGTTTTTGGGTATTTTTAAAACATTCTCTCCAATGGCGTGTCTCGTCAAATTATTGGCATACTATAGCCTTGCTTTTTGGTTAATTTTTCAACATGCTATATTATGGTGTTGTTGGTCTTCTTTGCAGGTTTTAATGCTACGGCATGTCTCAACGTGATATTTTATGC
>NW_024700755.1:0-781 GCF_008729295.1 Plectropomus leopardus | reverse complement strand
ACTTCCATTTAACACGGTCTACTAGGCAGGGCTGTCCGCTGTCGCCGCTGCTTTTTGCAATAGCAATAGAACTACTTGCAATCTCTTCACCTGAATACAGCGGGATTGTTAGAGGGGGTGGGGAGCATAAAATTTTGCTGTATGCGGATGATTTACTATTGTATATTTCCATTCCCTCCAAATCAATTCCTGCAATACTGTCTGTCTTAAATATATTTGGTCGAATATCAGGATATAAGCTTAATATCAATAAAAGTATATTGTTCCCGATAAAGATCTTATCTGAGGAACGCTCTTTTCAAACTTTGCCCTTTAAAGTTTCTACTCAGTTTAATTACTTAGGAGTTAACATTACTAAGGCATTTACAGATCTTTACAAAGATAACTTTTTAAAATTACTGGATCAAACAACACAAGATCTGCAAAGATGGGCCCTGCTCCCCATATCATTAGCTGGACGAATAAATATAATTAAGATGACCATCCTCCCCAGGTTTTTATTTTTATATCAGTGTATTCCAATATGTATCAAAAACATTTTTTTTCGCAGTATAGATAAAATTATCTCAGAGTTTATTTGGAACAATAAAAAACATAGAATAAGGAAGGAATTCTTACAGAGGCCCAAATCAGTAGGAGGGATGGGATTGCCGGATCTTAAGCTTTATTACTGGGCAAGTAATATAAGGATGATGGCCTACTGGCTTCAAAAACAACCTCTGTTGTGGATTAACATAGAAAGGTCATGTTGCTCCCCCTCCTCTCCGTCAGCCCTGTTATT
>NW_024700754.1:0-952 GCF_008729295.1 Plectropomus leopardus | reverse complement strand
TCCTTGCCACAGCGGCCTTGGGTTTGACTCCCGCTCAAGGCCCTTTGCTGTATGTCTTCCCCACTCTCTTTCCCCCTTTCACGCTACTGATCTGTCCTATCTAATAAAGGCTAAAATGCAAAAAAATTATAACCTTTAAAAAAAAACAACATTTTTATTCATTTTTTTCCTTTGTTTTAGCCTTCCTTTCATTTCAGTCATTTTAGTGTTTTGCTGTTTTTTGTTATGTTTGTTTAGTTTTGTTTTATGTGTTTGTGTGTTTAGGTGTTAAAGGGTTAAGGGGGGTGGGGTGATGTTGAAGTGGTCTACATGCGAGCATTATGAGCATGTAGAGTCCAGGTCCCCAGGAAGTGCACCACCCTCTGAAGCAAAATTTACATAGTGGCCGAAAGTGGAACCACAGCGTCACGTGATGCACACTGGCACAGAAAGACTTTTCCCCATTTGCTTAACACTGGGAAAGAGACCTCCTTAAATCACTGGATAATTTTTTTTGAGACATATTGACATTTTAGAACACATTTTTTAATAGCCATTATTAAAAACATTAAGTCCTAAAGATGTGAAATGCGTCATTTTCCAAATCAAGATTTGGAATTTGTTATTTCTCCAGACATAAAATGAACACGTATAGGACCCACGGGACTCTACCGGGTGAACGCGCATGTAACTCTCAGAGTCCCTGACACAGCACAGGCTTTGTGCCGACTGTAGTAATGGATATTTTTGAATCATAATTCATCATTTTTAACATTTTACAACACACCTGCACGCTCTTGGCTGTAAAGCCTGTAATACGGACATTTTATTGTGTCTGTATCAGAGACTGTATATAGTCTGTGGTCTGTATTCAAATTACTGGTTATCAGTGAGCAGCGCAGAGCACTAGTGACAGTTATTAAACGGTACTGAACGTAGTATTTACTTAAAGTTGAGCTGTGTATTAATACAT
>NW_024700753.1:0-452 GCF_008729295.1 Plectropomus leopardus | reverse complement strand
TCGGAGTCCACAGCCATAATTAATCTGTTTAAAAAGAGACGCCTTTCTGACACAAACAGCCGGGACTTCAGCCTCCAGACGTCCACTCTGCAAAAACAGAAGACATGTCTCTGGCCTCACTCTGCTGACGTCTCTGTACAGACACTTTATAAAACTGTCCTCTGAGTCCAGCAGCGAGTGAAGGCATCAGGACATAAAAAGACAGTGATCATATGTCAGGTTCAGGAGCCACGAGGTGGGGCTGGGCAAGTAATCGAAAAATAATTAAAACTGACATTTAGAACTTCTAACCGATGTTTTTACCCAAATTGGTTATTTCGGTGATTTAAAAATTCTTTTAATCCCCATCAGGGCTGCCAACTCTCTCACACAAAGCTCTGTGGCAGCAGAAGTGTTGAACAATCATGTGATGCAGTGACGACTTTGATTCTTAAACAGCTGAGTGTTTGACG
>NW_024700752.1:0-993 GCF_008729295.1 Plectropomus leopardus | reverse complement strand
CAAGCAATAAGACATAAACGAAAAGAGTTTTTGATGTGTGAATTTTAGCTGGATGATAGTGCTTACTTTGTACATTCACATGTACAAACTAAGCACAATCATCCACCAACAAACCTGAAGCTGGCTCAACTTCCTCTTTTTTTCCTAATCACAACATAAATCTGCACCCCCAGACCTTGTAAAGCAAAGATTTGAGCATGATTTTGAACACACACACACACACACACACACACACACACACACATACACACACACACACACTTGTTCACAGCTGGAGCTCTGACTGCTCTCCTCGGGAGGGCGGCACATGCTGCGTGCTGGAGGTCACAGGCACAGGAGAGAAAGGGAGGAGGGGAAGGGGGGGACAGGGAAGCAGCAAAGGAGAAAGGGAGAGAGGTGAGGAACAACAGGAATGACCGGGCTGCTCGCTGCCTTACAGGAAATGGTGAGAGGGGGGAGGGGCACTTTGGCCACAGAGGCCCCTGTGAGACACACTGCTTTACCTCGACCTGCTTTTTTTGCCTCCGCCGGACTACACAGAACAATCGGCTCTGAGCAGAAGTGAAAAAGCAGACCACCTGAGCAGGCGAGTGCGGCGTAAGATAACAACACCTCACAAAGAACAAGGAGGGCTTATGTTTGTTAAAGCCCAGCAGTGGCGTGGATATTGTGTTTTCTCAAGGCTCTCATGCTGCTAGATCGAGTGTATAACAGGGCTTAGGCTACACAAATAAGCAGAAACCGCACAGTTGTGCACTGAAAACAGAGGGAGGCCAGAAATGCACAGAGCCAGTGTTGAACTTCAAAGAGTCTGCCACAACAATGATCTCTTTTTCCTGCACGCATTCAATTATGAAATGAAGTCCTGGATGTTAATTGTAGACTGGTAAGTAATAGCTAACTGTGCAAGCATACAGACTCCAGTGATCATAAGCCTTCCCAAATAAGAACATTTGACAGTCGGAGTGGGGAGGCACAAGTTAAAGGTTTTTC
>NW_024700751.1:0-507 GCF_008729295.1 Plectropomus leopardus | reverse complement strand
GAGCCAATATCTGCTCTCTAATTGGTTGTTAATGAGTGTGTGTGTGTGCGCATGTTTGTTTGTCAGTGTCTATGAAAGACAGTGTGTGTTTGAGTTTAAGCAGGTCAAAGCTTCAAGTGTCCCAGTCTGTTTGACAGATGTTTAAGATCCCTGTTGCACCCCCTACTCTGTCACAAACACACACTGTCTTTCATAGACACAGACAAACAAACATGCGCACACACACACACTCATTAACAACCAATTAGAGAGCAGATATTGGCTCACTGGGGGAAACTAAAGGCCAACCAGTGCTGTTCTCCGCTTCCAACGCCAAGTCACAACAAATACCTGGATGCAGGCCAGGAGAGTGTGTGTGTGTGTGTGTGTGTGTTTGTCTATGTAAAGGAGATGAGATTTGTCTGCCAAACTTGGGAAGAAGAAGTCAACAACACACGCAAACACACAGACACACACACAAACACACACACTCTCCTGGCCTGCATCCAGGTATTTGTTGTGACTTGG
>NW_024700750.1:0-4065 GCF_008729295.1 Plectropomus leopardus | reverse complement strand
TTCAATGATATATTTAAAATTGTGTTACGGAATATATATGTGCATATATAAATGTATATATATATATAATTTCCTGCAATTTGTGGAATATTTTTTTACCAAGTTGCTCATTGCCTTTTTCCCATGTTTTTGGAAGAAATCACACCAATTTCCTCAGGCCTCTTTACCAATTTATTCACCAAATTCTGTTAAGTTAAGGCATGTATTTCTTAGAAAATTAAAAAAAAACCTTGCAAACCAAACTTTTCTACAGGCTTTTTGAGGACCTCCCTTCCACTGGAGTCCAACTCCCCCCAACCACTCCCTCCAGTCTGCATAGATTTACGTGTTACATAAACTTTGCATTAACAGGACATCTTTGTACTCAGTTTTCACTCACTAACTTCTCCTCCAAAACCTGCATGTCTGCAGTTGAAGACGGAAATCTCACTGCACTGAACAGTACGTCAATTCTTCATCACACATTAAATTATGCTGCACAGTCTAGAGCGTTAGTAACAGTCCCTCTACTGCTTCTATCTTTTTCTCCAAAACCTGTTTGGTTTTATTGCATTTCCTCTTGGTCTGTCAGATAGCAGCAGCTTGACAAAATGTTTCAATGATTGCATCTTACACAGTCTGATAGCACTATCAGGGAGCAGTATATCACTATTATCTAACATTACAGACGCATGGTGCTCACTAGTGGTTCTATTTAACTCGAGACAACTTCAAGATTCAGATCAAATCTCAGCATTATTCTTTGCCATGTACAACAGAAGTATGTGTTCCTCTTGTTCTGAACTGTCTGACAAGCGTTAATGTTAAATGCTGATATTTAATATCCAGTTACGTAAGTGCCACGTGTGCAGTCAACATCTATTACAGTCAGACGACCTCAAGCTTCACCCCGTGGTCAGTCTAGGCCGGCGTGGACATGGAAAACGCAAATCCTAGATGAGCCAGGATCAGGGGGGCGTCTCCTCCTGTATCGATCACTGTTATGTAAACTTGAGCCCGGCTCTCCAACATTAAAGCGTTCTCGGCTTTTGTCCTGCCCGAGCAGCGATTGTACGTGCTGGAAAATGGCTGCCATGACCAGACCTCTACAGACCTCGTCTCCCACTCGCTCTCTCTGCTCTCCTGCTTTGGAGTGACTAGATGCTTTTATGTGGAGTGACTAATGCTCGCTCTAAAGAGCCTGGGGTGGATCTCTCTGCGTGCATGTGTGCGGGTTTGTGCGTGTGTGTGTGCACAAGCCAAGGCTGTACGCAACCAATCAGCACGCCGAAGCTTGACTCGCTTACATGAAAATGAGTCAGTTTCATGGTCTGCAAAGACCGAGATCCCCCACACACACTTCATCTCGATCCATGTAAATGGTTTGATTTGTAATTGTGCACAGGAGTCACTGTGTACCATAATGCCATAGTGCTTATTCATACGCATGTAAGGACACTCGGATGAGAGTTACAGTGAGAGGAGGAGGCTGGAGGTGAGAATGATGAGTGCAAATTGCCACAAACAATAACATTCACCGCAAGCCTGTTTTATACTGAGAGAATTGGGAAATTATGCTGTTTGTGAAAAATGAGATGAAAACGAGTCAGAACTTGCCTGCTTGCAGACAGATTCACATGAGATGAGATGGCAGCATCTTCATGTTGGTCCATTCATTCATCACATTTATACGTCCATGATTTGTCTTTATCTCGTCACTGAAACGTCCTTATTTCTCATGAATTAAGTAAAAACTGCCACAGCAAAAACAAATCCCTCAAAACTGAACTTCCAACTCGCTCTCAGCCCAAGTCGCCACCTGTTGCTGCTTAACAGTGTGCATATTACGCTCTAGGTATCCTTCTGCGTCTGCTGTTGACGTTCCGGGATGCCGACACTGTGATGTCAGCATGTGGCAACCAAGCCGGGGAGTCAGCAACAGCACGTTTAGGATTAAGCACACATCAGATGGGGAGCGCACGCCAGAGTCCCGCATGAAAGTCTGGGGTTTGCCCCTTTTGTCAGCCCTGGAGGGACCTTCATGCGCCTTACATTACATTCTTACTGGCAGCGTTTCAACCTGACGCCATCTAGCGCCGTTGTATCAGATTCCGTCCGTCCACGTTCTTAGCTGACCCTGTCCGGTGGCGTATCATACAGCCACAAAAGGGCGATTTTTGTAAAGGAATCTTCTGCCAAAATCACCGCAAAAACGGTGGTATATGACGACTTCAGAATGAGAAGGGGCTGCAACTTCAAATACTTTTCTCCACGAGGAGTATTCGTAGTGAGTGAAATGTTGGATGTAAACATGCAGAGCACAGTGGCTTCATTTCCCTTCTGGACAAAGTAAAGAAAATTAAAGTTTTTCTAAGATTTTCTGTTTTATTGTCGTTCTCTAGCTTCTGTTATTCTTTTGAATGTACAATATGTAATTTTATGCTGCTCAGGTTCTCTCAGTCAAAACAATAACAAAAGATGCAGGAATGCCATCATTGCAGTCAGTTTTTCCTAATTAGGTTTACTTCAGTGTTCATCATTCAGGAGGATTTTACCGTACCAAATTATCCTCAGAGGTCTCCTCCACTACCACACAAATTTACGCAGTCATTTAAACCGGATTCACGGGAAAAAATCAGTGTTTTTCCGACTGGTTGGAGCTGAACTGCCATTTACTCGGCTTCTTTCTCTGATAACTTCAGATAAAAATGTCTGATGACTAAAATCCTTAACTTGGTTAAAACATATAGTTAAAAACACCTACAATTCTAAAAGAGTATTGTAAAAATGTGGCTTAAAATTGGATAAAAATTGAATTTATGACAGCTTCTGGCAGTCAACGCAAAGGGGATATGACGCCATCGATAGGCAACAGCAATTAAATGACACGTAGCTTCCATGACTAAAGTTACAGATTTCTCTGGGTTTTAACATTGTTGCAAATATTTGCGATAATGCATGTAAACGATGCAACAAATCCTATGACGTTGGTCTCGTTTTTAGACATTTTAAAGCGTAAAAGTTACATTTCATATTTTTAATTATCATTTTAAGAAAGTCTGACACGCACCTGCTCAGTGAGCGATGATGCTCACCTTCAGTGTCAGCATTCATCTCTGTCAGTGTCTGCAGGAACTCCTCACTGTTTTTGCTGCTACAAAACATCTTCTTTTATGTGTGTCAGCACACAACGTCACTACGTGGGACGGCACAGCGGCTCGGTGGTTAGCACTATCATCTCACGGCAAGAAGGTGCTTAGTTTGGGTTTAGATAATGAATGGATGGATGGCTTATGGAGGTGATTTACTCAGCAGTTATTGATTTGCCTGAACTGTGTATTTTAACACGGAGTGCACAGCAGGGTGAATATATCTCTGCTGGTTATGTGGTAATGTGTGTGGGGGGACTTTTTCAGTGCTTCTGTTGTTTCTCACTGATTTCATCATGTTGCATTAGATTTCTTAGACCTCGTATTTGCTTAACACCATAATAAGGTAATTGTCTGCTGGTTAGTTAAGGTTAAAGTCGCTTTATAAAAGATGAAACATCACAGTGGGTGTTGTGAATTGTCCCCGTCGCCTCTCTCTACAGAGCTTTGTCACTGTAAACAGAAATAGAGAGAGGAGGGGAGGGAAGAGCGTTTTACAAAAATTAATTCAAAGCAGCAGCTGGCCAACGGGGGAATCATTGCAACTGAAATATCTGCCAAACAAATTCTTAGACACTTTATCCATTATTTTTCCCCCTTATATCTGTTTTTCAGCTATGTCTACAAGAAATTGTGTTTGTATACTACAAATTTGTTTTCCAAATAACTGGACGTGAAACGTAATTGCTGCCTGGATTATGTTCTTTTCTGTGTTTTTTTTTAGCAAATATTTTACCACAGAAGTTGCAGAGAGGATGTTGGGGTGCATGTTGGGTTTTTACAGTGCAGCACTTTGACATGCAAGCACTTTGATGAAGGTTAGAAAGATTGTGGGTTCGATTTAAACATTTTTTATCTCATGTTTGAAGTCACTTTTTTGCATTTATCCAAGACCTAAACTTTCCCAAATTTCAGCCAAGCGGAGTAAGTGCACACA
>NW_024700749.1:0-387 GCF_008729295.1 Plectropomus leopardus | reverse complement strand
CGGGGGGCAGGTGGTGTTGTTGGTTGGTCGGCTGCTGTTTGGCGTTTCAGAATAAAAGGATCTGGATGTTTGGATGTGATGGACGGAGGAGCAGCAGCTCTCAGCTTCCTGTTTGTTGCCTTTTTCCTGTTTTTATTTTGTAGATTATTGTGATCCCTGATCCGCAGCACGGTCGCAGATACTCTGAATCCACGTTTTTAATCATAATTATTCATCTCTGCACTTAAAAAAGGGAAAATGCTTCATTTGTGGAATTTTCTACTTTTATTTGATTAGTTTTCTGATGTTCTCACTGAAATTAAGAGCTTTAATAGTCATTCAGTATTCGTACCTGTACATGTAATTACCAGTGAGGAAACGGGAAATCTCGATGGTACCCGTGTTGCC
>NW_024700748.1:0-710 GCF_008729295.1 Plectropomus leopardus | reverse complement strand
CGGCCTACTTCTCCTATAGCTGCCAACAGCCTGCCAACATTCACAGTCAGAGAAAGGCTGAAAATAAGCTCATGTGCTTGTGGCCCCGGGCCCCCAAAACATTACATCTGCCCCTGGTAATAATAATGAGA
Source organism: Plectropomus leopardus (assembly GCF_008729295.1). NCBI lineage: Eukaryota > Metazoa > Chordata > Actinopteri > Perciformes > Serranidae > Plectropomus > Plectropomus leopardus. Next base: position 579 of record NW_024700748.1, on the reverse strand, counting down.
GCTCAGCGCGAGCGGCCGGATGAGACACGGAGCGATGCGTCCTGCTGTTTCTAAATAATTCATCCAAAGTCTGATTAAAGCTGAAACTAACACAAAGTCGTCTGTAGAGTCTAAAGAAGTCACTTTGAAATTATTTCACAGAATTATTCTAATTTTTTCTTATTTCCTAATTTGTATTTTTTTTGTCTTGTTTTACTTTTTGTATTTTTTCTCTTGGTTGTGCGTTTTTTGTTTTGTTGTAATTTCTCTATTTTTTTGCTGTTATGATTTGGATTTTTTGCAATTGTTCAGGAAATTTTATTTATGGACTTTATGAAAAAGTCCAACAAAGTCACATGACGTTTTCTAAAACGTGACTCGGTGTGTGAGGACGGAGGAAGGGACCGAGGTCTTCCTCACTCAGACACACACATCAGTGTTAGATCAGCTCCATCGAGCGGCTGCAACAGAAACAAAACTCTGGACATCGCCATGGTAACAGGGATGTTGTGGTGAAGTCGTGTAACATCAACCAGCAGAAACACAGTCGTGTCCACATTGTGTTTTATTTTGAAAATAACACTTACGTTTTGCACAGAA
>NW_024700747.1:0-856 GCF_008729295.1 Plectropomus leopardus | reverse complement strand
CCGCCTGGCTCCGACGATTCTGCTGTTTAATCCCCACTGGTACCGCTGCATTCTCGGACTGCTCCTCTGGCTTCGAAACCTCCGCCTGTCCCCGACCACTCTTCCGCCATCTCCTCGACAGTACCTCCACACGTGCTGTCAAGCCGTCGGACTACGGGGTTTCCTCCTCACCCACGCCGAGTGCAGTAAGCTTCGTCTCTTCGCATCGTTTGCCCTCCATAGACTTTGTTTGGGGTTCCGACCCGAAGAACGAACTTTGTGCTGAACTGCTTCTCCTTGCTGCGTTTTTGATTTGTGCTGGGTTTAATAAACATCATTACCAACTACTCCAGTTTACCGGTGTACTGCATCTGGGTCCACACAGCACCCGTTACAGCATGCACAAATTGCCATGAAGATCGTAGGCAGGAAAGTATGCAAACCCATTCAGAGCCTTTTTGAACAAGCTGTTCTGAAAAGAGCACAAAAGATCATTGCCGAACCTCAACATCCTCTCTTCTCTGAGTCTGAAACACTTACCTCGGGAAAAAGACTTTGCATTCCAAAATGCAAAAACAGTCACTTGAAATTATCATTCGTTTAAGCCTCTGTCAAGCTGCTGAATTTGTCTAATAATCATGCAATAGGGCAAGGTGCAACAAGCAGACACTTAGCACTTGCACTTTATTGTTAAAACTAGTGCAAAAGGGGAGTGTGCAATTTACAACTAGCAAAATTCCAGACGGAAGTTGTTGTCAATGACTGTCATGTTTTTGTGCCCTGTCTTTTGTTGTTGCCATGGAGTAATTGAGCTAATGTCTTGTGTGGTGTGATGTGTTTGTATGTTACTGAGAAGCAAGCAGCACTGTGTCTATAT
>NW_024700746.1:0-995 GCF_008729295.1 Plectropomus leopardus | reverse complement strand
AAGTTTATAAATACCAAACAAAAACAACAATAAAATAAGTTAATCGTTTTATTATTTTATAAAATAATTTTGCTGAATAATATTCTGCCTGAAACGTTGAATATTCATACAGTTTTAAAAATGAAAATCTCGTGTTTAATATTTTACTGCATTGTTTTTGTCCGCGGCTAACACCGCCCTCGCCAGATGTCGGTCACGTGACGGCGGGCAGACCCGGGCGCAGTTACCGAGCGCTCCCTCCGCTCAGAGCAGTGAACGGGCTGCGGGCTCGCTCCGGTAACGGTAACGGCTCTGTTACAGCTGCAGTCACCCCGGTGACGATGGCACGGGACACCGAAAGGCAGCGGAGGTCACAATCAGCCACGAGTAACGGAAACCGGGGTGGTGTTTTGGCGGGAAGCCCGGCTCCGTGTGTGTTTGTTGTGTAGGTTAGCCGCCTGAAGCTAGCTAGCAGCCCGCTCCTGTTGACGGTTTACCGGGACTCAGCCCCGCGAGGACACCGCCGCCCGGTCACACTGACGGTGGATCTGCGCCGGGACGGCCTGGCGGGATGGACGGAGGAGCGCCGCTGGGCGGCAAACGGAGCCGGTAAACCTCCGGGAGGCGCTAACGGATGTGGTTAGTTAGTTAGCATCAGGCCCGAGCAGCACACTTCCTCCCTTGTTTCCTTGTTTCCTCGTTTCCTTCCCTCCTCCTCCTCATGATCACCATGGAGTCAGCCCTGAACCCGCTGCCACAGTTCACCGAAAACTCCTATAAAAGTGAGTAAACCTGCGGGATTCACTCTGTGTGTGTGTGTGTGAAGTCAGCACCTGCACAGGTGAGCTAACGGTTGACCTTTGACCTCCTCCTACAGTGACCGAGGAGGACGTGAAGAGGCTGATCGAGTTCAGGGCCTCCAACGAGGCTCTGTTCACCGGGAAGAGGAACTCTGCCAAGATAGCCTGGAGGTAAGAACCCGAGGGCCAAATCTGGCCCCTGATAGGGCCCCTGAT
>NW_024700743.1:0-783 GCF_008729295.1 Plectropomus leopardus | reverse complement strand
GGCTCTGATTAGTTGTTTTCCACGAGCCGCTGTTGATTTTTTAGCAAATGCCATTTGAAGCACGAGTGGGAGGAGGAAGCTTTTGAACATGAAGTTACCAGCTGTTTTCAATGCTTTGTGAGATTTCTACTCATGTTTCCATATTCTTTTATCGCATATTGTTTTATTCAAGTCATAGATTTGCTCATTTAAGGTGATGTCTTTATGGTTGCTTGTGTTAAGACAAAATTAAATTCTGTAATTTAGCTGTTGTTCCAGATGCTGCTATTTTCCACTGTTTTCTGACTATTTTGGGGAAGAGTTCCTGGATCTAGATTTTGGCACTGCTTAGGAAAAGGCACCTAATGCATGCTCTGGGTACATTCTGGGTATTAATGAGCCAAAGATGACACTACACACGCTAAGTCCCCGTTAGGAAAGAGACATTCAGGTTCGGTGTGGGCTGGAAACGTTGCTCCTGCCTCCCCTCTGCCCCCGTTTCCTCCCCGTTCTCCCTCGGTTTGTGTGAGAAAAGCCAATAGGCAGGTCTGCCCTCCGTGTTGATAGTACACTGCTCCGTCTTGGAATGCCCACACTGCTGATAGCAGCTACTATTTATGGCCGCAGCGTGTGTGAACAAGGAAACACACACAAAAGAGCTCATAGTTTAACTGTGAGCACAGCCACATGTTCTGCTGCCCAACTGACAGTCTCACCGTGTGCGAGCCCGCTATCAAAAATAATTACTCAAAAATAGTTTGATGATTTATCATCCTCTCTTACCATTACAAATCAGGACGTGTC
>NW_024700742.1:0-682 GCF_008729295.1 Plectropomus leopardus | reverse complement strand
ACATACCTCAGTTGTTGTTATTCTATACAAAATATTAACAAGCTTGTAGATAACAATTTTCAATTTGTCCCCCCCCCCCCCCAAAAAAAAAAACAAAACTTGATTTGGTAGTCTTTTGTTAACAACTCATAACTGTTTCTACAACAGCCTGTGAGCATAAGTTCAGTTTTACGTACACTTTATTTAAGTTTGTCTGTGTTCCATTGCTGTTTTCTCATAGGATGCCAGAGATGATGTGGACGGGGCTCAGAACGCAGGGATGTTGGGAATTCTGGTCAGAACCGGTAAGAAAAGACTTCCTCCTCCACCAGTTCAGCTTCCAGCTCTTCCCTGTCTTGTCCTGATGTAAACTTACCTAATTTACTGTTGAACAGTGCCCAGCATGTCGTTCAAAAAAGCACAAAAAAGTCATACTATAGCATGTTGTCCAAAATAGCGCCAAAAAGTCTTACTATAGCATGTCGTCCAAAATAGCGCCAAAAAGTCTTACTATAGCATCTCGTCCAAAATTACGCCAAAAAGTGATACTAAACCATGTGGTCCAAAATAGCACCAAAACGTCATACTGTAGCATGTTGTCCAAAATAGCGCCAAAAAGTCATACTATAGCATGTTGTCCAAAATAGCGCCAAAACGTCATACTAAAGCATGTCGTCCAAAAACGCACAAAAAAGTCATACTA
>NW_024700741.1:0-882 GCF_008729295.1 Plectropomus leopardus | reverse complement strand
ATAACATATTATATAACATTGTATATAACATGATGTATATAAAATTTTGTTTTGCAAAAAAAAACCTCAAAAAAAAAAACATTTCTTAAGGTCCTTTTCTTGTTTGTTTATATCTACCTAATTTTTTAAACTTATTTTTGTATATTTTTCTTCCTTTGCTGTGCTTATTATCCGGTCATTTTCTTACAAAGTTTTACTAGTTTATAACTAACTTTTAGGCCGTTTTTTTGTGAAGTTGCTCATTGCCTTTTTTCATGTTTTTGAAAGAAATCAAGCCGGTTCGCTCAGGTTTACTATTCCAAAAACAAATGATTCACTGTTTTATTAATTTAAGATATTTCCTTTAATGTTTTGAATTTTCTAAACTCTAAATACATAATGTTGATTGTATAATTTTTCTTTTGCATTATTTTTTAAAATGCATATACATATTTGTTACCTTGAGATTTCCTCTGAGTCACACAAGACACTGAGAAACTGAATATTCGTGCCCTTGGAAACAGCTTCTGGGTATTAAATAACATTGTAAGTGCAATGAGTGTGTTTCTGAACAATCAAGGCATGGATTTAGCTGTGATTATTCAAAAAATTAAAAAAATAAAAGTATTCTTACTGTGTATGCTGGGTAATACCCAGAAGGTGTTTGCTAGGAGCTGATAACTGCAAATGCAAGACCTAAGCAGTGGTGCACTTCTGCTCACCGCTCCAAATACCTCGGGGTTATTATCGCATTTTGCTCAAGTTCTAAATAAATTGTGCAGCACATTAACACACACACACACACACACACACACACACACACGCGCGCGCACACACGCACACACGCACACACGCGCACACACGCACACACACAAGAGCACACCTCAATGAACTGCCTGTGCT
>NW_024700740.1:0-479 GCF_008729295.1 Plectropomus leopardus | reverse complement strand
ACGCCTGCTCAGGAGTTGTCCACGTCCCGATGAGACGCCTGCTCAGGTGTTGTCCACGTCCCGATGAGACGCCTGCTCAGGAGTTGTCCATGTCCCGATGAACGTCTGCTCAGGTGTTAAGTTTGGTTCAGTTTTTCTTTGTATCAGTGTTTGAGGGCGGAGTTTAAGAGAAAGGGCGGGAAAAAACACATGTATTGAGATGGATGTTTGAATTTTGGAAACAACATTTTTGGTGAATTGTGCAAATTCACACATTGAAGCTGAACATAAAGTTCTGACAGTAATTTTAAGTAGTAAAACTCGTTTTTGTTGTACTCTGGGCTACTTTTGTGCTGTTACTGTTTCGTAACGCTTCTTTTCAGCTAATTTTCTTTGGGTTTTTGTTTGTTTGTGTTTAGTATTTTATCTTTTCTTAAATGTTATTTTTAGGTCATTTCTGTCTTCTTAAAGATGCTCATTGTCACATCTGTGTGTCCTGA
>NW_024700739.1:0-4416 GCF_008729295.1 Plectropomus leopardus | reverse complement strand
TTTCCTGTTGTCAGTTGATGGCGCTATAAGTATAATGAAATACTGACATGTATATGTCATCAGGCCAGGACACTCATGCAGCAAGTTTGGGGCAGATTGGACAATGCAAAGTCAAATAAGAGCAGTTTCCTTTGTGATTTTGGAATATCAAAATTCGCGGCACTGCTACAGCTACACCATTCGACAAAATCTAAAAGGCTAGGCAATTTAGCTATTTTGTTACACATGCATCCTAATTCATAGCTTTGGGGGCTGCTTCATTGAAATTTTCTAGGAGGCGCTACAGAGCCATCTTGGCACATCAAAGCTAAAAAATCATATCAGATATCACATTTCAGGACTTCTGATGTGTGTGCCAAGTTTTGTGGGCATCCTTAGTCCCTCAAACAGAGCTTCCTGTTTTTTGGCAAATAATGCTTCACCATGGCAATGGTGTTTGAGTAATTTCTAAGATTCATCAAGGTCTTAAAACTATAGTGAGTAAATTTGAGGTCAATTATCTTCCTGTTACCAGTAGGTGGCCCTATGACTTTGAATCAAAATTATATTGCAGATGTCTTCAGGCCTGGATTCTCATCAAATGTGTGAAATTAAATATCGGATTATCTGGGGTCATGTTAAAACGGAAAAATTCGCCATGCCGCCATGGGAACGCCATTCAGCGAAAACTGACAGGCCTAAATTTTAAGCATCATCAATGTCTTAAGGATTTTTTTGCCCTATTTAGAAATCAATCAAGTCAACCTGCTAGGAGCTGAAAGTCTAAGTGTAAAACATGTCCTTTCCTGTTGCCAGTAGGTGGCAGTGTCACTTAAAATTGTCATAAAGATGTGTTCAGGGCAGGACTCTTATCAAACGTGAAGTTTGGGGCAGTTTGCACTGGACAGACAACCAGAAAACAAGGAGCTATCCAAGGTCGGATATGTTTGTATATGTTAGAGATGCGGACAATATCCACAAGAATACACATTGCATCTTTGTCGGATCCTATCTTAGCATATCTCCGTAAACAGACAAAATTGCATCTCTGATATCCTTAAATATACATATAATATTCTGAATTCAAATCTGCTCAAGATCTTTGTTGCATTTTTCATATATTAACATTATCTTTGACGTATCCTCTATAAGATAATATAAATGGACCTGATACTCAACAGATGTAAAAACCCCAATTCCAGTGAAGTTGGGATGTTGTGTAAAATGTGAATAAAAACATACAATACAATACAAATCCTTTTCAACCTATATTCAATAGAATATACCACAAAGACAAGCTATTTAATGTTCAAACTGCTAAACTTTATTGTTTTTTTTGCAAATATTTACTCATTTTGAATTCCATGCCTGCACCACATTCCAAAGAAGCTGGGACAGGGGCAATAAAAGACTGGGAAAGTTGAGGAATGCTAAAAAAAAAAGCCCTTTTGGAACATTCCACAGGTGAACAGGTTAATTGAAAACAGGTGAGTGTTATGATTGGGTATAAAAGGAGCATCCCTGAAACGCTCAGTCATCCACAAGCAAGTATGGGGCGAGGTTCACCACTTTGTGAACAACTGCGTGAGCAACTAGTCCAACAGTTTAAGAACGTTTCTCAACGTACAATTGCAAAGAATTTAGGGATTTCGTCTACAGTACAACACATTTTCCTCTTCTTTCCCTTTTCCTTTCATGTTTCCCTTTTACGTCATACATATTAATGTGCAACAGTGTGTTTTACAAAATAATATAATGTGCATCATTAGAGCATGACACATTCAATTGAATAATCAACACATAAAAGTATTTACTTATTTTGTTCCAACTTCCTGACCTTTAAATGTGATAAAGAGGTTCAACAACTTCACTTTAGACTTACAGTGTTCCTTTAACATGTACGACAATCTAACCGCTGCTGAAATGTTTTGAAAAACTTATTAGACAATATCACCTCTCTCAGTTAAGGACATTCTTTAACTTCAGTTCAGGAGATCCTTTAACTCTCTCCGCCCTTGCTTCAGAGTACATTTTGGCTGATAGGAATCTCCCTTGTGCTAGCTTGACCATCCTTTGCAATATGCGGGCAAAGTCCTCTTTCCAGTGCTGGCACAAGTTCACCACAGGTGGACGGATCCTGTCAACTCCATTGCACAACTGAAAAGAGATGATGGAGAGGGAAAATCCATTACTCATTTTACCACATCATCTATATATTGAAGGAACAGTGCAACGGACTGCTTATAACAACATCAAAGGTGTGTTTTGAATAACTGAAAACTGACTGAATGTATTGTAATTCATATCACTTACCTCTGAGGGTGTTCTTAGTAAGGGGTATTTCTTCAGTACATTCACTGGCATGCCATCCAGAGAATGCATCCTCACCTATTAAAGCAGGCACCTGTATGAAATAAAAAAGTGAAAAGGAACAGTTACACCATACAATGCAAAAATAGTTAATCTCACCTGAACTTGAATTTTTAAACACACAAGAGTCTTCAATAATGTTCATAAACACTCCCAGAAAATATTATTCTTCACAGTAACTTTTCTGAAAAATGTACAGTACTGGGCAAAAATCTTAGGCCACCATAGATTTTTTTGTTTTAGAAAAGTTGATATGAAGACATAATATATACATTTATTGTATAGTCTCTTTATGAAGATACAAAGAATACGGAGAACATGTTTTAAAACAGCAAAGAAATCTAAACAAAATGGCTTCTTTTGACTGAAGTCAATATTTAGTGTGAAACATGGAATCATACGGCAATAACAAAAGGTAGCTTAAACAATCAATACTGAGCTTTGGACATGTCTTGAATGCTACCTGGTGTAAATACACCAGAAAAAGTATTTTTAATTTCATATTGCCTGCCTACGAGAGTTCAAGATATGCTAAGTGGAAATGGAGGTCACGGTAAATATTTGCAACTTAAGCCTGATGACTGTTTTATTCTGAAATATTTGCATTTTTAATACTGTACAATGGTTGTATTTTAGTGGAGACTACTGAGAAATAAATATGTATGGCCATTATAACCTTGCTAAAATAAAGTTCAAAGTGGCCTAAAACTTTTGCACAGTTCTGTATGTATGAATTTACTTACTCTGGACTCATATCTGCAATGAGCTCTTTCAGCTTCCGTAGACTCTCTGGCTCTCCTGTGTCCAAGCTTCTCCTTGCATGCGAGGGAATGGTGCCAGGTATACGAACACAAACAACACACCCCCCTGTCTACATCAGAGGGGCTGAGGTGGAGCAGGTGAACAGCTTTAGGTTCCTTAGAATTACCATCACCGAGAACCTGTCTTGGTCATCACACATCACCACCCAGCTTAAAAAACCACAGAAAAGGCTCTACTTCCTACGGAAACTTAGGAGGGCGAAATTCCAGAGCAAGATCCTGGATAACTTTTACAGAGGAGCAATAGAAAGCATACTGATTGCAAACATCACCAACTGGCATGCTTCGTGCACGGCCCAGGACAGGAAGGCTCTAAAGCAGGTGATTAAAACTGCCCAGAACATCACTGGTTCCCATCTACAGAGCATCAGTGACCTCAGTTAAGTGAGGTGTCTGAATACAAAGGATACTGAAAGACAGCCACAGTCTGTTCACCCTGCTGCCATCTGGAAAAAGATACAGAAGTATCTGCTGCCGAACCACCACACTATGGAGCAGCTTCTTTCCCCTGGCTGTGAGACTCCTCAACTCATCCCTCAACGCCAAAAAGATGTAGCAGGATTTAGGGTCAACTTTAATTTAATTACTTCTTAAAACATTTTTAAGAAAAATTACAATGAATCTACCTTGTACCTTGTAAAACAGAAATAACCCCCACAATTAAAAACAATTTAATGAACACATCTAAATGAAGTATTAACATTATGCACTTGTATTCATTGTTGTATTCTATATCATTAGATGTTTTCAAAATTAGAACAGAAAATAACCATCTACATAAAACTACTCAAAACTCTGTAACTAACAAAGCTGTTACCATCCAGATTTTGGACACAAGCCATTGTGGACACCATTTGGACACAAGACTCTGATGCAAATTTAAAAAATGCACTGCAGGAATTGAATGATGCCACCAGCAGCAGCATGCCCAAAGAACTGGATGGAATTTTCATAGTAGATGATTTTAATCAACTCATCCTTCAACTCCAAAGATGTAGCAGGATCAAGGACGAAAGTAATTTCGTTTTTCAGACTTGATTTAAAAAATGACCAATAAATCTATATTCTCTACCTTCTTCTACCTTCCAGATTGGTAAAATACCTGTGAGAAAAATTCAGTTATGAATAAAGTTATTTATACTCTACCAACAAACTGACATTTAAAAGACAACTGTAAACATACTTCTTGGGATGGAACTTTAATTATTTCCAACTAGAATTATATGCAACTCTGCATGTTAACTTT
>NW_024700738.1:0-775 GCF_008729295.1 Plectropomus leopardus | reverse complement strand
CGGACAGAGTTCAGAGAAACTTCGGGCTCTTTTTGTTATATAATATTTTTAATGAGAAGTCTCAGATCGTTTGTGTTTTATGTGCGTTTCAAATTTCTCCTCCTTTGTTGTTTAAATGGATCAACTTTTTGGGATATTTTAAGTAAACTTTAGATGTAAACACTCACTGTGCGACACAGTCTGGGATCTGCACGTGCTCCGTGGGGATGAAGTCAGAAAGATCCTGAAGACTGTCGATGAACTGCAGCTTCCTGCTGAACTTTGAGCTGAAGAGAACAAATAAAAAAACATTTATTAATTAGGAAACAATATGAATAACCAGGAGGAAAGATGAAAAACGAAATGTGAGTTTGGTTTGTTACAGTTACAGCAGCCCCGTCGGCAGAATCACTGCAGGCTGTTATTATTATTTATTAATGAAAACAGATGTGGGAATATAAAAACGTGGAAAATATATAAGCTCACAGTTATGTCAAATACTACAATAAAGTATTAAAAAAACTGAATACATTATGTTTTTATTGTTATTATTATTTTTATTACTAATATTGGAGGAGGAGGAGGAGGAGGAGGAGGAGGAGGCTGACCTGATGAAGGGTTTGATGATGGTGATCAGAGCTTTAATGTACCAGGTGGGGTGAACCACATAGAAACCCTTCAGGTTCTTCCTCAACCTGTGCACGCACGCACACACACACACACACACACACAGAGAGACACACACACACACACACACACACACACACACACAGAGACACACACACACACACACACA
>NW_024700737.1:0-937 GCF_008729295.1 Plectropomus leopardus | reverse complement strand
CTTCTTGATCTGGCTGCTAATGACACCAGCCTGTCTCAGCAGTTAATATGTGTGTGTGTGTGTGTGTGTGTGTGTGTGTGTGTGTGTGGTACTTATGTGTCTCAGAGTAGCATTTCAAAACAATTTACTTGCAATCATTGTGACATCAAATTAGTTATTGCCAGAGACTAAATCAATTAAACCATAATCGTATTAAAATGCATTTAGAGCTCTCATATCGACACTCAGGCAAATTTGAGTATTTTAATGATATAAAAAAAACAACAACAGTTAGACATGTTCAATGTGCTTTGGGATCAGCATCAAAATACATTCAACGAGAGATGTGCTATATTAATGGTCTCCATAACTCGGACTCACTCAGCAAGTAACAAAGTTCTAACCCTGGACACAAGTTCAACTGTAAATCCAAACTATTAATGAACGTATCAGTCAGTTCAGTCAATAAGTAAAGTAATGCATGTCATGTTTAGGCAGATTTGAACATGCTTGTTTGAAGACTGGGTCCAATATTTTGCACTTATTAAGATCCCTGTGCAAGATGTTTAGCCTCTTGATGACTAAAAACACAAACTACTTTGATTTAGTGTAACAGAAGAACAGATAAATATCCCTTCTATGTTTTTTTAGGCGACAGATAATATTTTTTTAAGCTAAGAATATTTAATGTAATGTAAACTGGTTTTGAAATCATGTTCTTCTTGTTCAGTTTATTTAAAAAAACAGGAAACGCATAATTTCCTGTATACCACATTTCCAGGACTGAGATGCCAGACATTGTGTGTCTAGGCCAGTAAATTTAAAAGCTTTAATGAAACTGGACACGCTTTTAACGGTTATTATGTCATTTAGAGATAAGAGCAGCAAAACAACAAGTTTTTTCACATGAAGATGTCCCAGATTTGATTTACTCATCCCCGTTTTACCCTTTCCTCCC
>NW_024700736.1:0-285 GCF_008729295.1 Plectropomus leopardus | reverse complement strand
TGTTTGGTGATCATGTGATGACGTCATGTTTGGTGATCATGTGATGATGGAACGGTCAGATGGAGGGAAACTGTGACATCAGGAGGATTATTTTCAGACCACAGAAGAAGAAGCATCTGGTGTAAATCTGTCAAAACCTGCAGAGGGACTCAAACTGGACCTCCAGCCAGGACACCCAGTCCATCATCTTTATCTGCTTCATCTACTTCATCATCATCATCATCATCATCATCATCATCATCATCATCATCACCATCACCATCATCACCATCATCACCTTCATCA
>NW_024700735.1:0-961 GCF_008729295.1 Plectropomus leopardus | reverse complement strand
ACCCTTTCTTGACGTACTGGTAGGCCACGTCCCTCAGACCGGGTTTGAACACTGAGATGCGATGCCACGTCGTCTTCTGACTGATGTCCCCTGGAGACACAAACAGCAGATCAATAATATTTTATTATTATTATTAATGTTACAGAACGATTCTTCACGGAAACAGAAAACGCAGACGATGTTTTTCTGACCCTGAAGCGAACGTCAGAAAACCGTCCTTCGTTCTGTTTCCCCGACGGAGAATCTTTTCGAAATTTTTAATTGGTATCATTTTTTCTGGTCTCTGTATTTGTTGGAAATGAAATAAACGTGTTGATTCTGTCTGCTGGAGCTGTTTGTCGGGAGTTTGGTTCACGTCGAAACAGAAGTACAGCTGTTTTTTAATTATTCTGGATGTTTACGTGATTTAGATTCGTTTCTCATATGTTTACTGGCAGTGGCGTGAGCGCCTGTTGTTAGAAAGACAGGTAGGACCACCATGCACCTATAAAATTTTTGCTGATTTAAAAAAACATTTGGATGATTTCTAAAGAAAATACATAAAATTTAAATGTAAGATTTTTTAGTACGACTGAAAACGGCGACATTACTGACGATTTGAAGAAAGCCTGTGGGTTTGGGAGGTTTGTTTTCTTTCAAAATCTCAAAAAATGACAACTAATCATCCAGAAACTGAAATTATCGTTGAATTTTAAAGTCTCCGACTGTCCTTGACCCTGACTTTTCCAGGATTTTCCAGACTGAACTAACTGTGACCTTCGGACACTGTACCCGGCGAGCTCGTCTCTCCGTCTCCAGATCGCCACATCTCATTGGTTGCTATGGAGAAGATGGTGACGGGGTTGCGGCCCTCCACCTGTCTCATCACCGGGTCCTGACCCACTCGACCCAACAGCTGCACGCGGTTTATCGCTGCAACAAAGACACAAAAAATCCACGTTATTGGACATTACAGCGGACA
>NW_024700734.1:0-811 GCF_008729295.1 Plectropomus leopardus | reverse complement strand
CCAGGAGATATGTTCCTTGTAATTATTAAAGTCAGAAATCAAAAAAGAAAAATGGTATTTTTAACCTTTTATTACTGAGACAATGGATTATTGATTGATACGGACCAAGGTATGATAGCAATTATTGTGAGTGTTGTGCAAATACTGATAGCACTCACCTTTGTGGAGGGAGGAACATGACGTTTTTATCTGATCATTATAGGAAACTCTGTAGCACAGAGCTGTCTGAGTGATCAGTCTTCTTTGTGTCTGAACCACTGAGGCTGCAGTCTCTTTAACTCTGTTAAGCAAATAAATGAATAAATAATCTGCATATATGGAAATCCTTTTGTATCGTATCTGATACATCAAGCATTTTTTACCACATTTTCAGTGCTTTGCAATGGCCAATTAAACAAAGCAAAACAACTTTCTGTCCTCATTCAGGCAAAGATACACTTTATATTTCCCTCAGAAGACATTATCGGGAAAGCCATCCATCCTCTGAAAGCCCGTATTCTCTAATTTGTGATTTTAAAGTTTCACCAGGCTGTGATTATCCTGGAGGTCACCAAAGGTCATTTTATACAATGATGTCAAGATTTCATACAGCAGGTTTTTCAGAGACTTATTATTAATGTGTATGTCATGGAGGTGTGTGTGTGTGTGTGTGTGTGTGAGAGAGAGAGAGAGAGACATCATGTATCTACGTCTATCATGTAGGAGAGCGAAGGATGAACAAAGATGACTGAAATAAATCTTTAAAAATAAATGAAAAAATAAAGTAGTAAAAACTACAGCGTCAGTATGAATCTTACTGGATTTTCACAGT
>NW_024700733.1:0-576 GCF_008729295.1 Plectropomus leopardus | reverse complement strand
CCTGCTCTGATGTGGTCCGGTCTGTAACTGGGAGTGCTGGTGGCTGCTGGCAGCTGCAGGAGCTGATCTCAGAGTCACTGCTGCAGACGAGTGCAGCTCTGACAGCTGTTCTCATACAGTCACACACTGCTAAAGATGTGATACACATGAATTCATGTAAATATGTTTTGTGAAATTTCTGCAGCCTTCAGTGTAAAAGACAAGTTTGCACTTTAACCCCAAAAGTCAAATTTCAATTTACTATATTAACAGAAGGGAAATTCAGTTTACTATGATGTGAAACACAAGAGGTCTTTCCTGTTAGTCCGGCACTGCGTTGCCTCAGTCAGTTTTAGCTCTTCGTTTCAAAGTGGACTCTTCAGAGGAGGTGAAGTTTTAATGTTTTGGATGTAAATGTATTTCCTGTTGGCTTTGCTGACAGACGGGCGGTGAGCTGTGGTAACAGCCATGTTTCTGTGGTGCAGAAACATGGCGGGAGCCCCCCCGTCTCCTCTGGTTAGCTAATGTTGGTGCTGCACCGGCCAGGCGTGTAATCAGTGAATTTGCAGCTCAGCTCCTACAATAAGTCTAAAATAC
>NW_024700732.1:0-826 GCF_008729295.1 Plectropomus leopardus | reverse complement strand
AAACAATAATATGTTCAAATTCAAATCAGCTCTCGGGAGAGCGGAGGAAAAGAAATAGTGCCTAATTAGTAAATATTCTGCAACCTGCACAGCTGCTGTCAAATTAGCGTGGAATGAGAGGGGGACGGTGTGTAATATGGGCCTCTTTAAAGCTCCTGACAGACGGAACATGTCCAGCTGTTATGAAACCAACCGTGGGCATCCTGACTACAGTCCACACACACACACACACACACACACACACACACACACACACACACACTCGATGATGCTCGGCCTTCAACCCACAACAATGCTTCTCTGGCATCCAGCCAGCAACCCCCCACACCTGCTGAGCGGCTTTTCTAAGAACTGGGTCCGAACCAATTCTACGGTCCATTTGATACCAAAGAGACATTGAGGGGGGGCGACCAGAACCCCCCCACTGGGAGTCCCTGACCCCGTTGTAGAAGAGCAAGGAGGCCTGGAGGTGTTGGGGTAACAGGGGTTAGCTTAGTATGGATGTAGGGTGGAGGTAAAGGGGTATTTTAGGTATCACAGGGGTGTAAATGGAGTTTGTGACTAATTGGTAAGTACAGATGTAGGTCAGGCCTTTCAGAGCTGAGACGTGATGCAGCTGATATGAAGTCTTGTCGTCTTGTTAGATTTCCTCTTTTATTATTTTTATCGTCTTTTATATTTTTTAAAAACTTTTTTTTTCTTTTATTCTTGTTGACCTTTGTATATGTATTTTTGTTCTGACCTTTTTGACTGTCCTACACATTTCTCTGTTTGACCTGATTGTTGATGTCTATTTTTATTATTCCCTGAGCTCCTGCCTTTGCTT
>NW_024700731.1:0-718 GCF_008729295.1 Plectropomus leopardus | reverse complement strand
ATTTTTTTTTGACATGCTAAATTATGAGGTTTTTGGCCCTTTTTGGCCTTTATTCCCACTTTGTATACCATAATGTGTCTCTACAATTATTATATGTCGTTTTCAGTCATTTTTAGGAGTGGTCAATATTTGACTTTTTCGTCATACTATACTATTGCCTTTTTGGCCATTTTTTTGACATGCTAAATTATGAGTTTTTTGGCCTTTTTTGGCCTTCATTCCCACTTTGTATACAATAATGTGCCTCTACAAGTTATAATATGTCGTTTTCAGCCATTTTTATGAGCGGTCAAAATTTGACTTTTTTAACATACCATACTATTGCCTTGTTGGCCATTTTTTGGCATGCTAAATTATGAGGTTTTTGGCCTTTTTTGGCCTTCACTCCCACTTTGTATGGTATAACGCATCTCTACAAGCTATTATTTAACATTTTCATCCATTTTTAGGAGCGGTCAAAATTTGACTTTTTTGACGTACTATACTATTGCTCTTTTGACCATTTTTTGACATGCTAAATTATGAGGTTTTTGGCCTTTTTTGGCCTTAATTCCCACTTTGTATACTACTACTATGAGCCAAATGGAACATCCTAACTCAGCATGGTATCTGGAAGTTTGGCTTAGTGGATGGAGCAGGTGCTTGATGTTCTTGAGGTTGTTGGCTTGAGTCTTACTTAATACATTTTAAATTTGACTTTTATGCCATGAATCAAATA
>NW_024700730.1:0-735 GCF_008729295.1 Plectropomus leopardus | reverse complement strand
CCTTCAGTTTCAAGAGGGTCCTCTCACCATTGGGTGCTTGGGCCCTAATTAAAGCTGCAAGCAGCAAAAAAACAGGCCCTTGCACTCCCATACAACTCAGGGTAATTGGGGTGACTCCAAGTGCCGCGATCTTTAATTGTTGTCAGAAAATGCACGCAGACAGTTTGGACCATTGAGTGACATATTACACACGGTGTAGTACTTCTTAAAACCACTAAGCTACCAGCGACAACACAAAATCAAGTCAAAGTCATCCTGGTCTACATCATGCGTAGACCAAGCCATGTAAATTGCATGTAAATCAAAGGATGATTTGATGTTACATGGCATGCTTCCTGTTGCCAGTAGGTGGTGCATTGAGCATGTTGATGTGTTCAGCGCCACAACCTGATCACACCTGCAAAATTTGGGGCCAATCGGTTATTGCAAACTGAAGTTACAAAAGCTTCTTGTTTGGTGCTGAATACTGCATTGCCACGGCAACGGCGTTCATTGAAAACATATGATCTTCACAAGGGAGGCATCATGAAGATCTCACAACAGCTTTTGTTTCCAAGTTTGAGTTGAATGTGGTCAACCTGTAAGGGGATGCAACTAAAAATATAAATCATGTAAATTCGTTTCCAGCAGGTGGCAGTATGCCGATAAGTCAAGTGAGCCGTGCAGACGTGTTCAACTCTGTACTTTTATCAAGTATGAGAAATTTGGAGAAGATTGGACAATGTCTGGCTGAGT
>NW_024700729.1:0-580 GCF_008729295.1 Plectropomus leopardus | reverse complement strand
TTTTTCTGTCTAATGTCTGGTCGCAGGAGTGGATGAGATGTGATTGAGGATCACTCAGCAGTGGGAAATCTTGGACTGCTCTGTGCACATCTCAAACATCCCAGAAAAAGCTGTTGCACTGGATGGGCAGTCCTTGTTGGGACTCATAAGGACAAAAGGCTCTGATGCAAACTCAAATAATTGCACTGCAGGAATGCAATGATACCATCAGCAGCAACTCCACCAAGCAACCTGATGGAATCTTCATAGTAGCTTGTGATTTTAATCAACTTATCCTTCAACTCCAAAGATGTAGCAAGCTATTTTTCTGACATACTAAATTATGATGATCTTGGTCTTTTTCTCAACATTGTATACTATGACGTGTCTGTAGAAGCTATAATATGTAATTTTCAACCATTTTTTGTCATATCAAAATTAAACGTTTTTCGATGTAATATACTATGGAGTTTTCTGCCATTTTTTTCTGACATACTTAATTATGATGGTTTTGGTCTTTTTTTTAACATTGTGTACTATGATGTGTCTGTACAACAGACCGGCAGCGACTGCATACGAGCGCGGAGCAGCAAAGATATGT
>NW_024700728.1:0-1545 GCF_008729295.1 Plectropomus leopardus | reverse complement strand
ACACACACACACACACACACACACACACATATATATATAGCTTTGGAAAAAAATAAGAGTACACTGCAATTTATTCTTTAATCAGCATCTCTATGAGTATGACAACCATTCCATGCCAGTGTCTGTTAAATTCCTGCACAAGCACACTTCATTCTGCTTTATAAGGTACTGATTAGGTGATCACCTGAATTAAATCTTATTTAATGAGGAAAAGTTAAAAAAAAACAAAAACACTGCTCTAATCAACACTCTCCTTTAGATATGTGACCAGTTGGACAGTTGGATGGCAAAAACAGTGCTAAAAGTACGTCAAAGGTAATTGGAAATTTAGAAATAACTATTTACCATGCCAAAATAGGTGTAAAGAAAAGTTTTGAGTGAGAAAAAGAAAGGCTCAATCCTGGCTTTTTTGGAACAAGGATATAGTGAGCGTCAGGTGGCCTCTATCCTTAAAATTTCAAAGACGGCAGTACAGAAGAACAAAGTCAAGCAACAGACACTGGGGACAACAAAGCTAGAGTCTGGCAGAGGGTGAAAATGTATCAGCACTGAGAGGGATGACCACAAACTCATATGAATGTCACTCAAGAACCGTAGGCTGACATCAAGTGACCTTCAAACATGCAAAGCCAGAAAAAAGCCCTTCATCAGTGAGAAGCAAATAAGTGTCAGGCTGAGACTTGCAAAAGACCACAGGAATTGGACTGTAGAGGATTAGAGTAAGGTCATCTTCTCTGATGAGTCCAATTTTCCTCTTTGCCCAACACCTGGTTGTCTTATGGTTAGACATAGACCTGGAGAGGCCTACAACCCACAGTGTCTTGCACCAACTGTAAAATATGGAGGAGGGTCAGTGATGATCTGGGGGTTCTTCAGCAAGGCTGGAATCAGGCAGATGTGTCTTTGTGAAGGATGCATGAATCAAGCCACATACAAGTTTATCCTCAAAGAACAATTGCTTTCTTCTGCTAAGACTATGTTCCCCAACTCAGAGGATTGGTATTTCTAGCAGGACAATGCTCCATGCCACATAGCCAGGGGAATCAAGGTCTGAATGGAGGATCACCAAATCAAGAGGCTGTCATGACCAGCCCAATCTCCAGATTTGAACCCTACTGAAAACCTCTGGAATGACATCAAGACAAAGATGGATGGTCACAAACAATCAAGCAAAGCTGAGCTATTTGATTTTTTGCAGAAAGAGTGGTATAAAGTTACCCAACAGCAATGTGAAAAACTGCTGGAGAGCATGCCAAGACGCATGAAAACTGTGATTGCAAATCGGGGTTATTCCCCCAAATACTGATTTCTGAATGGTCTTTAGTCAAGACATTATTACCATTCTGTTTAAAAGTGAACAGGGGATTTCTGCAAACACTGCACAATTTCTCTTATTTTGATGTATGGTCATTTCCTTTTAAGTTATGCTCTAAAGAACAATAGTTTTCTTTGGAAATTAGGAGAAATATTGTTAGCAGTTCACAAAAAATAAGGCAAAGCCATTCAGTTCACTAATACTTGCCCCTATAAGATAATGAACCTCAG
>NW_024700727.1:0-669 GCF_008729295.1 Plectropomus leopardus | reverse complement strand
ATTTTTTTTATGTATTTATGGCGACATCTGCTGGTCCAGTGACGCTATGGAAACCCAATCGGAAGCTCAAATTCTTGGACATGATTTGTCCTTCAAAGCAATTTTTTTTAGGGTATTTTGTGAAACTAAAATTTTAAATCAAACACACATCCCGCTATATTTGTCACGAGCAGCGTGTTTCACATTCATTTTGAAAACAGCTTCGTTTTCATGCTTAAACAAACACTTTAGCGGGTTTGACTCGGCTTTAGAGACTTTATTTTGAAAGTGTCGCCGGCGCTCCCTGATTGGCTGGCTGCTGCAGAGATGTCGGCGCTGCTCTGCCTCGCTGCAGCGGCGCTTTTCCTCTATGTGATGGTGTATTACGGCGCTTTCAGGGGAGCCAGGTGCTGCAGCTCCGCGCAGCTGAAAGGGAAGACGGTCATCGTTACAGGTAACGAGCCCTACCGACCGCTTCCGTTACCGCGGAGCCCCGGTCACACTTTCAGTCTGCAAACAGCACGAGAGTTTCCGTTTACCGTAATACTTCTATAAATGCGCCCCTGAGTCAACTCCGGAAGTTACTGAATTGCTTTTTGTTTTGCTACAATGTTACAACCTGATCCGCCCGCAAAAATAATAATAATAATAATAATAATAACAACAACAACAACAACAACAATAATAATA
>NW_024700726.1:0-852 GCF_008729295.1 Plectropomus leopardus | reverse complement strand
GTGTTTTTGGCTGTTCTTGCAATATCCTTTGCTATGGTATGTCTCGGCATGCTATTTTATGTGGTTTAAAATGGTTTCAGATGTAGTTTGAAAATTGAATTTTCTGACATTTTTGCCAAACTGTCGCCTTGCATGTTTTGTGGATTTTTGGATTTTATTTAATGGTGTTTTTGGCTGTTCTTGCAACATTCATTGCAATGGCGTATCTTGGTACGCCATGTTATGTGGCTGATACGAGCGGCACGAGAGAGGACAAGGGAAGTAACAATGAAAACAATTGTAATTAGTAAAATTAAAGTTATTTATTGTCAAAGTAAATGTGTGTTGAACAAAGGGCCAATGAGTGTAAATAAATCAAGAAATAAACATCAGAAAAGGCGATTCTAACTTGGGGGTTGTTTCTTTATTTCATAAATCACATGAATAAATGAGAACAACCCTCGCTACTACACTTACTAACAAAACCAGAAATACAAACTAACAGCACACAACCAAACGTAATAACTAACAATTCATAAAAAGGTGCTCTAGCCACAGTCGCAGGCCCAAGATCGCAGTATCTAACAATGAGTAGATCACAATATCCAACAAACGAGTCCCTCAGAATTAACAAAAGCATAAAGGCGTGCAACGAAGCTGTCGCTCTGGAGTCTGAAGACTGAAGGCAGAGTCAGGATTCTTATGGGGTTGTGTGGGGCTGATCCGCTACAGTTGGCTGATTGAGGACTAGAAGCTGCATACACATCAGATCCTCCTCCTAGGCAGCACCGCACAGGTAAGCGGCATCAACCTGCAATATGCGCACCATTCACACACACAGACACACACACAAACACACACAAGCACGATCAC
>NW_024700725.1:0-342 GCF_008729295.1 Plectropomus leopardus | reverse complement strand
GTGTTTTCAGCTGTTTTTAGGACATGTCATATTTTGACATTTGTTACTGTCACACACATACCCTACAAGGTTCAGAGAGCGGCCAAACACATAAAAAAACGCCACACACATCACGTTAGAAATAAATAAACTAGTTTATTTAGTAACAACTTATCCAACAAGAAACCAAAACCAAAAGAGGGAGTTGGAGATACCGGCCACACAAACGATGGGAATCGCTGGGCCAACAATGCAGTGGACTGTCGTATCCAGCTCATCCCCCTAAACAAAATCCTCATAAAAGAAAGCTGGAAAACTGGGCTGCTGGAAACCTCCAATCCAAAACTAGGACTGTAAACATAC
>NW_024700724.1:0-536 GCF_008729295.1 Plectropomus leopardus | reverse complement strand
GTCAGGTCCATTCAGTTGAATATTGTCCTCATCGGTGGTGTGCCCCCCGACACTGTACCACCATCTTGAATCCTCTGGCCTGCTTACTCTGCTTTTCCAGTCCTAGTGGTACATGTACATGGAGTAGTTCATTTTTTATTTGTGATTACGCATGCACTCATCAATATCTGCCCTTTTTTTTTCCTTTTGTTTGTTTGTTTATTTGTCGTTATGTTTGTTTTTGTTTTCTTATTTCCTGTTGCTGTTGTTGTTCTTGTAGTTATTATTTATGATTACCTTTTTACGACTATACTGCTTGTCCCCATGCATTTTTTCTGTCACTGTCTCGACAAACAACCTTGCTTTACTGTATTATTTGTTTAGTTTTCCACCAATTTTATCTCTTATGGACATGTATGGCCTTAGTTTTGTATGAAAATTTCTTGAAAATCTCATAAATAAATCATATGTAAAAGAAATTCAGAGTATGGGCCGGGGGCGCGGTACACTATGACAAATAGAATTGGCTGAAGAGTTTTCCAGGATGGGTGAGAAAG
>NW_024700723.1:0-750 GCF_008729295.1 Plectropomus leopardus | reverse complement strand
CATCGTTTTGACTCGGTCAGCTCTGTGATGTGAAAGGTTTCTCTGAGTCAAGTCACTATATCAAATATTCACTAATTTTCTGAATTTTAACCCTTTAAATGCCAGTTTTTTGTCATGATGCCACTATGTTTTTAGATGGAAATTTAAAAAAAAAAAAAGTTATTTTAGATATACTACATGTTATGTAGATTTTACCCTCATGGCAGCCTGGGATATGTCACTGATTCGCAGTAATATTGATTTTAATACTTTTTTTTTTTTTTTGCCATGTCAAGTACTCACACTCATATCGCTCTGCACACAAAAATGTGCCTTTAAAAAATCAAGCTTAAAAACATATTATACATTTGTATGATTTTCTAATTTATTTGAGTTAAGTTGTTTTTACCAAAATCAGTGTATTTATTTTAAATACCATTTTAAATAACATTTTAAATACCAGGATATTGTCATGATGCCACTATGTTCTTAGATTTAAATATATATTATATATTAATTTTAATATACTACATGAAAAGTATTTTTGTTTTCTTTTTCAGTACCATAGCCTGGGATTCAGCCGTGTCACTGATTGTGACAGTGCATCTTGTGGAAATAGCATGTATTTTCTCCATATGCCAAATATATTGTGATTTTAAAAAATGAACAGGTGGAAAAAGGTCAAAATTACAAATTTCAAAAGCCCATAATGACACCCAGAAATAATACAAGTCCTGTTTTTCTGCTCTGATGGCTGTGGGATCAAAAATG
>NW_024700722.1:0-721 GCF_008729295.1 Plectropomus leopardus | reverse complement strand
AAAATATTGACTTTTTAGACCGTTTTTTCAACAGGTTGTACCATAAACAGCTTCAACATGCTGTTCTATCAGGTTTTGAAGAATTTGGAGCGGTCCCTGGACTATAGTATGGCTTTTATTGCTTTGCTAAACTTTAGCCTAAAACGCTCAAAATCTTGACTTCTAAAACCATTTTTTCAACAGGCTATATTATAAACAGCCTCAACATGCTGTTCTATGACTTTTTTCAGCATTTTGAGTGATCACTTTTTTGACCATTTTTCCCTGGGCTATAGTACGGCTTTTTTTGCCATACAAACTTTGACCTAAATGCTCAAAATCTTGAATTTTTAGACCACTTTTTCAACAGGCTATACTATAAACAGCCTCAACATGCTATTTAATGACTTTTTTCAGCATTTAGATCGATCACTTTTTTGACCATTTTTCCCTGAGCTATAGTATGGCTTCTTTCGCAATACTATACTTTGGCCTAAAACGCTCAAAATATTGACTTTTTAAAATGTTTTGTCAAAGGGCTATACTATAAACAGCCTCAACATGCTGTTGTCAACATGATGATGTTTTTGAGCGTTTGGAGTAGTCACTTTTTTGACCATTTTCCCCTGGGCTATAGTATGGCTTTTTTTCCATACTAAACTTTGGTTGAAAATGGTCAAAATAATGACTTTTTAGACCATTTTTTCAACAGGCTATATCATAATCAGAAATCAGAATCAGA
>NW_024700720.1:0-665 GCF_008729295.1 Plectropomus leopardus | reverse complement strand
TTTCTATGTCTTTTCAGCTTTATTTCCGTTTTAAAACATTCATTAGAAAAGTAATAAAATGTAAAAAGTTACATTAATTGGATGAAGTAATTAAAATATCTACAAAACTTATTACATTTTTAACAGCATAACTAGTAATTGGTAATCTATTACATTTCAAAAGTAACCTTCTCAACACTGCCACTAACAAAATAAATTTGGCCACATGCAGCCTGCCTTTGGCTGTGTGGAGCTGGTATGGGTGGGCCCCTCACCCCGGTCCCTGAGGTTAAATTTTTTAAAAAAAAAGCCACTAGAGTGCGCCAAAGTACACAGTTATTGTTGACTCAGTTTGAAACCCTCCTGGAGCCGAAACGGGAGGGGGGGGGGGGGGGTCACTCAATTACAATCAGATCACATTAAGATCAGATTTTGCGTGTTTTATGGTGGGCATGTTTCTGGAGCGTCTTCCTCTGAGACGCTGAGGTGGCCCGACGCCACCGGATCAGATCAGATGACATCAGATTAGAAAGGTTCAGGGAGGTCGCTCCCATTCGACAGCCGAGGCCCAAACTGGAGAGCTCCCGGAGTTTATCTCAGGGACTAAATGAGAAATCAAGATGCATGGATTCCTGCAGAACACACACACACACACACACACACACTGAGCCCTGTTAGTGTAGACG
>NW_024700719.1:0-877 GCF_008729295.1 Plectropomus leopardus | reverse complement strand
AGTATTTATCCTTTTTTCTCTCCATTAAATGATAATAATAAAAAAAAAATCAGATGAATAGAATAAAATTAAATAAAATAATTAGAATAATTGCAATAATTCATTTATTTCTTTTATAATTAGCAGTAGTACCTTCTCCAGTTGGGGATGTCGGTGTCTCTGAGGCAGCGTCTCTCAAACGTCACCAGTCCTCTTGGTTTCGTGTCTGTAAAACATCAACAGTCACAGATCTCAGTGAGACGTCTGACCGACAAACGGGAGGAAGAGGAGGTTCATCTTCAAACTCACTCTCGTCCGTCACCACACGGAAGTAATGCATGACGGCTCTCAGCTTCTCCTTCTTCCGACTGGTCCAGTTTCCAAAGAGACTGCACACACAGTCACAGAAGGGTTAACCAACACGGCGGGGGAGTTTTTTGGGGTTCGGGGTTCAGATGCTGTTTGCTGACCTGCTGAAGTTGATGGACGGGTAGTTGTGGTACTCTGCCGTGGCGTTGGACGCGTTGCGGTGAGGAAACGTGCAGAAGAAGGCGTTGGCGAGCAGACAGGAAATCTGAACCTGCGACAGAGTGATGCTCGCCGAGTGTCCGCTCTGAAGCAGCGGGACGGCCTGAAAACACGGACACGCACGTCACCATCATCATCATCATCATCATCATCATCATCATCATCAGTGAGTTTCGTACCTTCATCACATAACGAGGAAGCTTCAAAGCCAGCGCAGCTATCTTCGGAAACAGTTCGGAGAAGTAATTTTCTGTTTTCGGGACACACTGCAGAGAAAATGTGATTATTTATTATCACAGACAGTTTGACTACAATACTGATAACATTAATTTAACATTCAGATATTGTCTCTGATGGAAGACCAGATGTT
>NW_024700718.1:0-991 GCF_008729295.1 Plectropomus leopardus | reverse complement strand
ACACACACACACACACACACACACACACACACACACCACCATGGAGAAGAAGATGTTCTTTCTCCCTGCATCGTGAAAATAGGCCACTGCTGCCTCCAAACCGCGAATCATAAACACACAGAAACCCTCTAAAATGCGCGCTAAAAATGTAGATTAATACATTATAGCCGACAGTCTAATTTCATGCTTTACTCTTTTTTTTTTACATCTGCTTCTGAGGGGTCTCAGAGAGGGATGAATTGTACGCAGCAGGTTTTTGGATTTTTGCCAAGAATAAATAAATAAATAAAAGTAAAACATCCATTAGTGGAGATCACTTTGCTGTTACACGTCTGCAGGCCGTGACACGCACGTTTTAACACGAGCTCACGACTTCAACCTTCATATTCACACCCACTGAAGACTTGAACTCCCACACAGCCAGTATTCTCATTTTACTATGTTTTATCAACGCATAGTTTCTAAGCGTATATCGAATATTGTTAGGTTTGTGATTAAGTCTTTCTCATATTTTGTGTATCTGAGCTGCTTCAAAGGATTACCCGCATGATTACATCAAGTTTTGCTGAATTGACTTGAATTTTCTAGCAACATGAATTTGTCCCAGTTAATTCTGTGAGAGTGTGTGAATGTGTGTTTAATTTTTTAATGCCAACATTAGATTTTATTTTGCGTACTGCTTGTCATATGATGTTTGCAACAATGAACAAAATAACCGTCACGTAAGCCAATAATAGCTTTATATAATAACACACGTGTGTACCGCTCTCTCTAAATTTTGTTTTATGAATGTAATTTTTATTCTAGCCTATTTATTGTGTTAATTTTTCTATTACTCATATATCCCTGTTTGGTGCTAATTTTAGCTTTCCTGAAGTTAAGCAAATAGGCTAAATACTGAGCGCTGCTGACAGTAAATCAACGGCTCACATAGGCGACTTGTTAGGAATATGCTCCTATTTATTTATTTATTTATAAATCCTTTATTAAG
>NW_024700717.1:0-3198 GCF_008729295.1 Plectropomus leopardus | reverse complement strand
AGCTAAACAGAGCACTAACATATGTTTCTGTTAACATTTTACAAGAGAAATAGGCAGTGGAGTAACACTGTATTATCTATTGCCTGTTACCTGACTGCCTACTGCCTAATGTTGAGTCCCTGACAAATCCGCCTTCCTGTGTTTGAATGCCTGCCTGCTTGTAAGCTGTTATATACCTGCTTTTACAATAAATTACTGCTTGTATGTGTTTAGGTCCTTTCATTGTTGCCACTCTCCCTAACTATTGTGACAATTGCTTTGCCTGCTGCCTGCTGAGGTTGAAAACAACGCTGTAAGAACAACGAGGAGGGTGGGAATCTTTAGGCCCCTCAGGATTCCCTTCCATTATGATTCAGAGGGGTATGATGCAAATAATAAACCACTGTAATTTTGTTGACATCCCAGCCTTGGTTGCCATATGTTTGTGCTGTCTAAATTTAACCACATGCCGCATCATCCTACAATGTGCATTTGTTGACATCATGGTAGCATCACAGCAAGCGCAGAAAGATAACTAAAATTTAATATGTAGATGGGAAAGTCTACTGCAGAACAACTATAGTGTCAACTTGGGGAACTACAGCAACAACTTGGGATGAGAATGTGCTGAATATCTGTATGTGAGGGCAAAATCTACTGTTTATAGAAATGACTGACAGCACATAAATGCAGGTACTTTAGACTGTCCTGAGTTACAAACACATATCCAACTAGGATTTAGATTCTGACCAACAGTGAACCTCTGCTAATTAATGTGCGTGTTACAGACTGAATGAATGAGGACATGAAGCAGTATGTGTGGCTCTGTCAGAGGGACAAGAGAGAAACTTGGGGTTTGTTGAAGAAAACCTGCCAGCAAGCAGAGCTTCAGAGTCAGTTACCATGGTCATTCACTCTGAGTTTAATGGTTAACCTTAGTTTTCACTACACCACAGGAGTCCATTCTTAAGTTTTGAGAGCCAAGAGTTTGAGCTGTCACACACACAAATACACAGGCTAACACATACTGTGCAGTCATTGGCCTCTTCATAGCTATTAACTAGTCAGTACATTGACTGAATGCACACAGTGCAGAAAGTAGTACAAGTAAATCTCAGCTTAAATCCAGCATTTACACTCAAGTTCACCTATATATATATAGATGCACCCCCCCCACCAGCCTTTCTCTCCAACACATTCTCAAGATGCCACTACCGTAATGTCAACGCAAGAACATGGTTGGATTACGCTGCACAAGGTTATGTTTAGGCAACAACAGCACATGGCAACCAACACCAGGACATCAACAAACATATATGCTGGCATGGATAGTTATGATTAGGGGAAGGATGCACATGGTAAGGTGTAGAAAAAAACACATTCAGACATTGTTACCAGCAGCACTTCAACCTGTCCTCCGGGTATCATGCAGACACGGCAGGTGGTGTCCAGGCTTCCACAGGCATATTATCATATTATCTTATTATCATATAACACTGCGACTGGTTCTGCTTGGCTGTGTTCTCAGTTTATGTCATCCAGCAGGAAACATGTAGGTGGCTTTTGGCATTGGGATCTTGAGCACTGCAAAGCAGTGGTATTGGACAACTTCAGAATGAGAACAGGCTGATTGATTATAAAAACTCACACTCACTATAGTCTCCCTCTTGTCCCACCTCATTGTTCATGCCCATGCAGCGTCTTGATTGGTGTCATAGGTGGGTGGACTTCAGCATAGTCATCCCACCAAAACATCCTGTCTGTGACAGCTCTGCCATGGGAAAAAGAGCCATTTGATCCCTTAGCCTCCTCTGTGGCAGAGCCAGCATGTTTGTTATTGCAATTGGAACTCTTTTTTAAACTGAGACAGAAAAAGGTGGAGAGACAGAGAGGTGGAGGACTGAAAGGGCATCGAAAGCCTCTTTGGTATAGAGGTTTAATGTATATATAATATAATGTAAATACAGGCAGTGCTCGAGTAATGAGATTCTCCACTTTGCTTAAATCCAAGGCCCCTCAGCACCTGAGGAGGACAAACAAACCCTGTTTTCAATGCTCTTGCATACACACATGCACACACACACTTTCATACACAAAATATTTGCCTGTTTCTTCCTTTACTACCCTTCTCTCCATTAATTTAGAAGCCAGTTTCTGCGCAAACTGCCAAAAACACATGTGAACAACAGTAGGGCAATAGAAGCATGCGGAGGAAAGCTTGTTTGCCTTTTTCTTAATTTATTGTGTGTATTCAGCAAATCAACTGGATCCTTCCTCTCTTTCTGTTGATAATCCTCTTTTTGATTATCATTCTTTTCTTTTCATTTGCCTCTGAAAACAACATTTGCTGCTACCAGAGACTGGATTTTCTTTCTTTCTCTGGAAGACATCTGTAAAGTTGCTTTTGCTAAGTCCGTGTTGTTTTGAGCGATGATTGTGGGCCATTTATGTCTTTGTTTCTGTGTGTTAAGGTCTTTGTCTTAAATGGTAAATGGACTGTTTTCTAGTGACCACTCAAAAGTGTCACATTCACTGTTTCACACACTGGTGGCCAAAGCTACCTTACAAGGTGCCACCTACTACTCAGTAACCACTCATACGAATGCACACCCAAATGACACAGCATCGGGAGCAATTTGGGGCTTAGTATCTTGCCCAAGGATACATCGACATGTTGCCTGGAGGAGCCAGGGATCAAACCGTGCAGATTTTCCGGTTAGAGGATGACCTGCTCTACCCCTGAGACATAGCCGCCTGTGTTGTATACATGATGTCATTACAAATCAGGTGTCAGGTAAATGTCAGGATGACAATGTGATTTTCCTTAACAGTTTCAGAAGTGGCAGTCTGTAAACTACTCAAGTACCCGTTACTCTCCAAAAAAACATCATGATGTCATGATGATGAACAGTAGGGCTTATTCCTGCACACATATTACAACCCAAAAATCCACAAGCATATCCTAAATAATCAGCCCTTCTGGTGGAAGACAGAAAAGCATGTGTATAATGCTCAACGGTTGCAGTTTTAAACAATAGTTAATGTTGTTAAAACTGTCACACACATGTGGGGTTTAGAGGAAAGACCATGGTTTGGCTTGGAATAACTTAAACGTCCTGCAGCTTGATGTATCTCATATGACTTCACTGCAAAAATGGCCTGTCAAATTTAAGGCCAAACACCCTAGATTTAAGCATACTTGCACTTAAAAGAAGCAAA
>NW_024700716.1:0-264 GCF_008729295.1 Plectropomus leopardus | reverse complement strand
GTGTGTGCGTGTGTGTGTGTGTTGGTGTGTGTTGGTGTGTGTGGCCGGTGAAGCCACTCCCCCCTCCGAGCTGATTCCAGTCATCACAGCGATAATGAAGTGCACACGACGCTGCCTGCCTGCCCGCCTGCCACTGTGACACACTGTCACCGCTCTGGAGGACACATTCACACACACTCACTCACTGACAGGACACGCAGGCTGCCTCCTCACACACACACACACACACACGCACACACATACACACACACACACTCAGTCACA
>NW_024700715.1:0-815 GCF_008729295.1 Plectropomus leopardus | reverse complement strand
GCCCTCTTGTAATAATTACCACTTAATCAACCAAGTTCGACCAATTCCTATGCTATTAAGCACTGGATTCCAGATATTATTCACAAGCGGTAGTTTTCTGTCCGTACAGCTATGCCAGCTACCATGTAGACTGAATCACTGCAATGTCACAGTAACATCAGCAATGACTTTTGGGTAGACAAGTAGCAGCTGATTTCAATTGCAGAGTTATATGAGATCTGCAAACGTGTTTGTCTTTCTGTTGTCATTTTCAGCCATAACTGTAACCAGGGGTATACGATGATATCGGCATGTTGTCGGTATCAGCAGATAACTGCTTTTAAAGTAGATATGGCATCGGCATGCAATGAACATTTTTGTCAATATGACAAGCCAATAAGTTGAGACTTCAACTTCAGTTTTGTTTAAAATTTGTACATAGGAATAAATATGGCATGTTTTAAAAGTAACCTAAGTTAAACTAGCTGTTGTGTTTTGCCCAGTTATTGCGTACATTTTTAAAAGCATTGTATTTTATGTCTGCATCACCATGAGAGTAAGCATAATATGTTAATGCAACTACAGGAGAGACTTGATGTTCTCTGCAGCCAGGTGGAAAGACAATGAATGAATGAATGAATGAATGAATGAATGAATGAATGAATGATGAATTATCCAATCGCGGCAATAATAGACCAACAACTTGTTCTGCAAAGTAAAATTGAGTGTTTTTGTGAACGGAGTCTGGTGGCTCTGAGATAATAGCTTTAGCTCCCCAATGGAAAATGTTTTCAGACTGCAAGGTAATGTGCTGAAAATATTCTAAATATAGCATA
>NW_024700714.1:0-908 GCF_008729295.1 Plectropomus leopardus | reverse complement strand
AATTAAATATAAGACAAATTTTTTACAAAATCCAAAATTTAACAAAAAAAAAACATGAATCCGCATCAGTTCCTGAAGGTTAGGAACAACTTTGTCCAAATGTTTATATCAACATAAAACGCAACTTTTTTGGTCTACTTAAAATGCTTAAAAAAACAATTAAATCCTTCTAAAGTGGAACACATGGATATCATATTATCATAAAAGTATCCATCCAAAAGTATACCGTATATATATCCACAGGAACCCTGTGTTACATATACTCATCTCTGACAGTTGTGCCCCATGAGACAGATGAATAACAGTGGTCTGTGAAGTGACATTTAGTTTGATTGATTGATTTGATTGACAGAGAGACAAGTGTCTGACAGCACTGTTTTTCCCTTTACACCCACCCTCTAACTGTGCGTCTCTGTTTTATGCTAAAACACAAAAACGGTTTTCTTTAGACAAACACTTTTTTTTTATCTTTAAATGCGTGACTTTTGTTTGAATTATTGATGAATGCACCAATGGTCGATATTGACTACACAGGCTGATAGGTCAATCATATTGTTGGGTAAATTGCAATCCCACATTACTGTGGTGAGAGTTTTTCAGCACAAAAATTGAACTGGAGCTCTGAAAAATGTTAAATAACAGAGTGATTAATTACCTTTGACCCCAGGCTCAGTGACAGGATGGTGTCCTCAAAGGCAGAGTGAGTGTCCACGTGAGGAGGAATACCTGAAAATATTATAAAACACACACAGAGTAATAAAATGGTAACCCCAGCTGAAATGCAAGTGTTTGGATTCAACATGTCAACTCATCATTGGACCTTTGGTGATATGTGACATTATATAATAACAACAACAACAACAACAACAACAACAACAACAACAACAACAACAATAATAATAATAATA
>NW_024700713.1:0-751 GCF_008729295.1 Plectropomus leopardus | reverse complement strand
TGGAAAGCAGCCGGTCCACCTCTACTTTGCTGTAGAAAGAGTTGTTCAGATCCAGGAAAAAGGACAGAGTGGGATCCGCAATGTATGCACAGCATTAAAAATCAAGATGTAAGTTGCTTAGGGTGGGATGTTATATAAAAAAAAATACACTTGCTGTTATCAACATGTTTTCTTAGATATATTTGAATTCTGGTTGTTGCATAAAATAGTACAATTAGCATCTTAAATAATATTATTAGAGCTATTTAACTTAAAATGTATATCCTCTGGAAAATGGGGGTGTAGATGGTGATTGAATAAATTTAATTGAAAATTAATATTTTTTAAGAGTGAAAGAGCAAAAACCTGTTCCTGCCTGCTGCAAAATATTTGTGTATATATTTGTGACAATGACAATATTTTACAGATTTCACAGGTATTCTGATTATCTGTGTTTTTGTAGGTTCAATCAAGCTGAAATGGGCTTTTTGAGGGATATATGCTGCAATTACAAAGCCAGTGTCTATGGCCCTCCACAGGAGGTATGAATCTCTTGCACTCCTTTCCTCAAGTAAAGAACATGAACATAATGTACAGGTGGAACAGTCTGAGCTAAATATAGCTTCAAATGAACCCCACTAAATTCCACAACTGCGTCCTACAATTAGATTTCCAGATTGAATTAGTTTATTTCAACCTTAATGGGGCCACTTAGATTCACAGTCAATACCACAGGCTACTGTAATTTAAAAATGAGCCATTTGTTGCAAAT
>NW_024700711.1:0-749 GCF_008729295.1 Plectropomus leopardus | reverse complement strand
ACACACACACACACACACACACACACACACACACCACAGTCCACCTGATACTAACTCTCTGTGTGCGAAGTACATTTACTCAAATACTTTTCTGAAGCTCAAGTTTGAAGTATTTATTTTTACTTGTGATTTGAAGTACTTGTACTTTGAGTATTTCCATTTTGTGCAGCTTTGTACGTCATCTTCACTACATCTCAGATGGAAATACTTTTTCTTGCACAACATTTACGTTTTTGACATCTACGGAAGCCCCGAGGGGCAAGTGAGAAAATCTTTTTTTCTGATGGTCGATATTCTAAGTCCAATTTTTTTTTTTCGTGTGTGAAATAGAGTGAAAAAAAAATTTGGGTGGGCGAGAAATATTTTTTTGTTGTTGTTTTTTGTTTTTAGAAGAAAATTGGGGTCAAGAAAAAAAACTTTTTGGGCAAGAATTTGTTTTTTTTTCAGTGAGAAAAAAAATTCTTTGGGCAAGAAATTTTTTTTTCTTTAGGGGATAGAAAAAATAATCTGGAGGAAAATAAGGCTCATTTTTGTGTGTTAAACAACAACAAGCATCTCATGCATGCAAAAAAACATTCTCACTTGCCTGTCAGGGCTTCCGTTTTCAGATTTATTTCCACATAAAATATATTTGATTTAAAATATGAAATACTGTGCATGTGTGATCTGTGGCTCTATTGAACTGTGTGTGTGTGTGTGTGCGTGTGTGTGTGCGTGTGTGCGTGTGTGTTTGTGTGTGTGTGTGTGTG
>NW_024700710.1:0-482 GCF_008729295.1 Plectropomus leopardus | reverse complement strand
TGTGTGTGTGTGTGTGTGTGTGTGTGTGTGTGTGTGTGTTTTAGGACACAGAGTTGTTGGACCTGACCGTTGTAAAAGATGTCAGAACGGGGAGAAGCACCAAAACACCCAAGGTACCATCATCTCTCCGATCAGCTTGTTTTAATTTTTCAGTTTTTTTGCACCTTTTGTTATTTTTTGTCTAACTAATCTCTCTCATAAATGTCTCCTGCTGTAATTTATTGTGTAAATGCTTCGACGTCCTGTCGCTATGTTTTGTCTTCCTCTTCGTGTTCGTTGCTTGTAAAGCGCTCTATAAATAACAGATAATATACTCATCAGCAGCCACATTAACGCCACTCTCCTCCTGACTGCGGTACTCGAATGACTTTGCATCATGATTACAGCGGCTGCTTCACAAACTTCCAATTATCTTCTCCCTCCGTTCCTCTCACTGCATCTGCATTTATTTTGTCATCCAGAAATTGATGTTTTTATTGTGC
>NW_024700709.1:0-494 GCF_008729295.1 Plectropomus leopardus | reverse complement strand
TTATATAGATATGAAAGGACCCACAGTCAGAAAAAAAGGGGGAAAAATCAAATCAAGTCAAATGAGACAAACTAATAACAACAGCAACCCTTCTTCTCTATACATATACATACATACACATACACGCTACAGTGTACACAAAAACATCTCATCCTCTAGTACTCTCCACCACTGCTAAAGTATTACTCCCACCTCCAGTTTGCACAGGTCATAGTTTTCCTCTGTCCTCATGTCTCCTTCTCTCGTGTCTCTGTGTGTCCTCGTCCAGTGGAGTTATCTCCACTTTTCCCAGATAAGCTGATGCTGGGTCTGGAGATCAGAGTGAAGGTTTCAGACTATGTTCAGGATCGCATCCGGTCTCTGCGTGCCTCAGAACCAGGCAAATACCAGAACATCGCCTGCATCCGCAGCAACGCGATGAAGTACCTCCCCAACTTCTTCTTTAAAGGACAGGTAGGTTTGTGTGTGTGTGTGTGCGTGTGTGTGTGTGTGTG
>NW_024700708.1:0-506 GCF_008729295.1 Plectropomus leopardus | reverse complement strand
AATGTGAATAATAAAGAATAATAATAATAATAATGTGAATAATAAAGAATAATGAGCAGGAGGACAGGGGAGTGCTGGTGCTGTCTGACCTGATGGTGAGGTTCTCCATCACCTCGGGGAAGTTCTCCAGTTCGGCTTTGAGCTCCTCGAAGGTGATGGAGCCGCTGTTGTCTTTGTCGGCCGACTCGAAGAGCGCCAGCGTCAAGTCGTCCAGTTTCTCCTCCGGCAGAGATATGGCGCTTTCACGCAAACACGACTTCAGAACCGTCCGCAGCTCGTCTGGATCGATGGAGCCGCTGCCTGAAATGCAAAATACAGAGACAGTCGACAACTTTGACCACTTCCTCCATCTGCAGCTCAAAGGCATTCTGGGAAAGGCGGGAAGTTGGCAGCTCAGGTACAACGGAAAAGACAATTAAGTCACTTTTTCTTGGAAATTTGTGACTTTATAAACTCAAAATATCTGACTTTTTTATCGCAAATTTGCAACATTAATCTCTGAAATT
>NW_024700707.1:0-779 GCF_008729295.1 Plectropomus leopardus | reverse complement strand
GTGTGTGTGTGTGTGTGTGTGTGTGTGTGTGTGTGTGTGTGTTTTGCAGGGCACGTTGCAGCAGTTTGTGGACGATTTCTTCCGCAGCGTTTTGTGCTCGAGCTCCGTCGTTCCTCCTGCTGTCAAATACTTCTTTGACTTCCTGGACGAGCAGGCGCTGAGACACGACAACGTGGACGAGGAGACGCTGCACATCTGGAAGACCAACAGGTGAAAGCACAGCAGAGTTCAGCGACACGCAGAGAGGCCTGTGGAGCTCTGCGTCCACGTTATCGTTCCTTATCGATTCATTCGTCACCTTTTTTTCTCGATTAATGGTTGCAGTTATTCGGGATTCCTGCAGATCCTTAAAAAGTCTTAAAGGGCACTAAAGTCATTTTTAAAATAAGGCCTTAATTTGTATTAAAATGCCTAAAATTAATCTTTAAAAAACACTAAGATGAGGGAAGAAGAAGGATTTCATTAATCTTTTTTCTGACCTTGTATTTTATCATATGACATTTTTTAAATCTAAAAACATAGTGGCGTCCTGACAAAAACCTGACATTTAAAGGGTTAAAATTCTGAAAATGAATACATATTTGATATTTATGATTAGGACTGATATTGGCAAAAAATCAAGAAAAAATAAATAAATAAAATAAACTCAGTGAAAGTAGAAAATCATATTAATGTATAATATTTTTAATAGCCTTATTTTGAAAAGCGTATTTTGTGCTCAGAGCGCCACGAGTGTGTGTGTTGTGTGTGTGTTGTGTGTGTGTGTGTGTGTGTGTGTG
>NW_024700706.1:0-1887 GCF_008729295.1 Plectropomus leopardus | reverse complement strand
AGTGAGACCAGTTAGACCAGTGAGACCAGTGAGACCAGTTAGACCAGCAACACCAACAAGGTGAGACCAGTGAGACCAGTTAGACCAGTGAGACCAACAAGGTAAGACCAGTGAGACCTGTTAGACCAGTGAGACCTGTTAGACCAGTGAGACCAGTGAGACCAGTTAGACCAGTGAGACCAGTGAGACCAACAAGGTAAGACCAGTGAGACCTGTTAGACCAGTGAGACCAGTTAGACCAGTTAGACCAGCAACACCAGCAACACCAACAAGGTGAGACCACTGAGACAGGTGAGACCAGTGAGACCAGTTAGACCAGCAACACCAACAAGGTGAGACCAGTGAGACCAGTTAGACAGGTGTGACCAGTGAGACCAGTTAGACAGGTGTGACCAGTGAGAGTTATATCAGACCCAGAGAGACCAGTCAGAACCAGTACCCAGACTCCGGTCCAGTCTCCCCCGCTGACTCCGCCCCCTCCCGTGTGCCGCTCAGGGATTGGTCGGCTCCTGCTCTCCGTGTGATGACGGCGTCCTGTACCGGCCGGCGCAGAGCGGTCTGACTCGGCGCCGCGTGGCGGTGTGGGGGCTCCGCCCACACACCCGGTACACCTTCACCGTCCAATCGCTGAACGGCGTCTCCGCTGTCAGCCAATCAGAGCCGGCCTCCGACTCGGTCAACGTGACCACCAGCAGAGACGGTAAAGCTCACTACATTACCCAGAAGGCCTTTCACACCTGCTCCACGGTGCCGAACAAACACACCACAGTTTTTATTTTTACATTTTCAGGAGTTTTTCCGCCTTTAATTCCAGTATTTACTGTAATTAATGAGTAATAACAGTTAACTGTTGGTTATATCAGCTGTTTATTCTCATGAATAATTATTCAGTTTTATTTCATTTGAAGGATTTCTTTTCCCGGGATCTTTGATTCTCACGTGCACCCGAATATATGAATGATTACGTATTAATTAGTTATTACAGTCTTTCGTTTTAAATCATTTCTGCTTTGATTTAAAAATGCTGATTTCATTTGAATCATTTGAGGCCTTTTTGGTGAAAATAATGAATGATTGATATTTACAGTAAATCATTACAGAAACACGGATATTTGATCGCCATTTCTCCTTCAGATACAAAAATAATCACTTTAAGGATTAAAGGCCGACCGTGTCTGCGCTTTAATTACGAGTCATTAACGGCAGTTCAGACCTGACTGATCATTCAACTGAAAAACTTTATTGAAAAAAGTGAAACCGTCAAACAGACCGTCAGGAACATTTTTGGGATCATTTGAGTCCAGTTTTCTCATCAGATCTTCGAAACTAAACCGACTTATGAGCCAAATTACGCTGCAGCTGTTTCAGCGTTTCCATGGAAACCACAGAGTAATGTGCGTGTGTGTGTGTGTGTGTGTGTGTGTGTAGTTCCTCCTCCGGTGGCGGGCCTGCGGCGGGCGGCGGCCTCAGAGTCCAGTCTGACTCTGGACTGGATCGCTCCAGCCCCGCAGAACCAGCACCAGATCCTGGACTACCAGCTCCGCTACAGCCGCAAGGTACACACACACACGCACACACACACACACACACACACACGGTGACACACTCAGGGCTGATGTGGCGGTCTGTGATGTAACTGCTGATGTCACCGTCAGGACGGCGAGGAGGCGGGGCAGTGGCAGTACGTGTCCAGCAGGTCTTCCTCGGTGGTGCTGACGGGGCTGCAGCGCGGCGTGCAGTATCAGGTGCAGGTCCGCGCTCGCTCTCAGGCCGGGTACGGGTCGTTCAGCGCGGCGAGCAGCTTCAACACGCTGCCCGACGGTACGTACACGTTTATATTTACTGTCTATTCAGAGTGTACAGATATATTTACACAGTGTATACATA
>NW_024700705.1:0-900 GCF_008729295.1 Plectropomus leopardus | reverse complement strand
CAGCTGCAGGAATAGCAGTGTCTTGTTGAAACAGCTCCTG
The DNA here is from genome assembly GCF_008729295.1 of Plectropomus leopardus. Taxonomy (NCBI): domain Eukaryota; kingdom Metazoa; phylum Chordata; class Actinopteri; order Perciformes; family Serranidae; genus Plectropomus; species Plectropomus leopardus. The sequence continues at coordinate 860 of NW_024700705.1, read as the reverse complement.
ACCAAATGACTGTGGTGTGCGACATGTCAGACCGGTAGACTAAACACGGCTGGATCACACTGAGAGCCTCAAAGCAGACCTCTGCGCAGGCCATGGGCCCGGGCAGCACACACACACACACACACACACACACACACACACACACACACACACACAGCAAGACCTGGGCCGCTCCAAAAATGACTGACCTGCCTCTGACCCGGCACTAGAAAAACTATCAGCAAATCAACAAAACAAAGATGGGGAGAAAGTAGAAGCAGAATATTTTTGCTCTTTAATCTTTACAGTGTCTGCTTGGCTGTAGCAGCTCCCACTTTTCTGTTTATCCCAAACAATCATCACTTCCTGTGCAAACCAGAGTTCCCTAAATAGCAGCTAAAGTATAAAAACCTGCTGACTCATCAATGTGTAATATCAAGAGAATCAGACGGAGTATGAGCTGATTATGACTTTGATGCTGTTCAGCTCACTTATAAAATGACGTGTTGATGGTTCCATCTCTTTGCATCTGCAGGAAAATCTAAAGTTCACTTATTGATCTTCCTGCAGCCGCCTCTCCCTGGCCTCCTGCTCTGTCGCCAGGCCTCCTGTCTACCTGTCTGTCTGCATGTCTGTCTCTCTGTTGGCTTGCTCAACCCGGCCCTGTGTTGTCAGAGTTGTCACGTATTTGTCGCTGCCTTTTCTTCTCTGTCACGTCAAGCCCAGCAGCCATGAGCCCAGAGGCTGCAAAATTATAGACTGCAGCAACACACACATGCACGATCACACGTGTGCTATAAGTCTCTATGTTTAACTTCAGTTTCGATCGGAGAGTCACAAAGCTAGAGAACACATAATGGCACCTGTTGCTGCAGAAACTC
>NW_024700704.1:0-729 GCF_008729295.1 Plectropomus leopardus | reverse complement strand
GTGTGTTTGCAGCAACAAGGGTTTTTATCATAGTCTTACAATGAACTGAACGCAGCAAGAATTCATCCATGTACGGCTGCATGAAAGCAAATCATTATCCTTTCAACTGAACTTGTCCAGAGTTGACAACAGTGAACACGCACCTCATAAACTACATGAATATTGTTCAAACTGATGATGTCCCTTAACATCACATACTCTCTTGCGTTGGTCCAGCCCCTCCAACAAAACACACTGGACAAAGGAGACCCAAGCCAGTATGCAGCCGATAGATAGCTTATAAATTGTATGCATGGAAGAAAACGAGGCTTTCATCTATATAGTGGGCTTAATTGATACATATATAATTCAAATCAAATAACGCCAAAGCGAGCAGATTTATCACGTCCGTAATTAGATAATCGTTACCCTCTTTTCCTATTTACATAGCAGCCTGCATTCCAAAGCCCTGCGCTCTGCAATGGGCTTCAGCCACCACGTGTCCACACACACGCGCACACAGACACACACACACACACACACACACACACACACACACACACACAACGTAGATCCAAATGACACAGTATACAAAAGTCTGATCTAGCTATGTTCTTCCACAGTGGTTCCAAGTCGATATTTTAGTCACCCAAATATGCTCTGCAATCAGCGAGACAAGCATGAATTGTCATTTATGCATTAACGTCCATTGAGATGAGAAAAAACAAACTTTTGCGGAGTTGCAAAACT
>NW_024700703.1:0-784 GCF_008729295.1 Plectropomus leopardus | reverse complement strand
GCCTACACACTACCAACTGCTTTGCCTCTTGCTGCTGCAGTCCGAGGAGCCTCTTGTTTTTGTCAATTTTACTAAAAATCTGTTCAAAATACAGTATCTCTAATATCTTTGAACACCTAAAAACTTACTGATAAGCAGTTTGCTGGGATACAACTGATAGCTTCAGAGGAAAAGCTAATGAATGAGCTGACTTGAGAAAAGCTGATCACACATACCCAGCAGTTTAGTTCAATGTGGCATAAAAACCAGGAGTCGCATGAAAAGTGTTGCTGAACTCCTCAGTGAAACTAATGACCTCATCTTTAATTTCAGTTCCACATGCCAACAATTATTCTGCAAAGCAGGAGGTCTCATTTTGGATTCTTCTTATTTTTTCAGACACTCTAAAGTTACAGTTCATTTTTATAGAATGCACAAACCCACCATGTCTGCTATCACTCAGCACCACATCCCCCGCAATAAGCTCCCTCATCAGAGCTCCATACCGCAGAGCACACACTCTAATAAAGCACTTTATTCCCCTAATCTAAACACAGATTGGACCAGTACACAGCTAGCACAACCACAGGCTCTCACACAAGCCTGAAGACTCTGTGGCCAAAGGCTATCTGTTAAACATATGATCTAATCCCATGATGCCTCACTGGAGGAATGTCTAGTCAAAACTATTGCGACCTCTGACCTCAGAATGTGTGTGTGTGTTTGTCTGCTCTCTTTTGGGTTGTCTGAGTCGATGTGTGTGGCAGGAGGTGTTTACTTTCATCCATGTCAGTCTGAGATTTTG
>NW_024700702.1:0-816 GCF_008729295.1 Plectropomus leopardus | reverse complement strand
AATTTTTTTCCCGGTCTTACAACTGTTGGATCACTGAGAAGCACAGGGATCGCAGACTGGGAGCTTCTGTATCTGATTTTGACTGTCCTTCAACAAAACCTTCAAAACAAACACTGCAGCACACTTTGCAACAGCTATAAGTTGGTGGAACCACAGCCATTGCCTTTGCCAAACCATACTGCAAAACCTCAACCCCAACTCACATTTCTGTCTCCGTATGCTCATCATCCATGGCAGGTGAAGCACAACAATTCAAAAGATTAAGCGATGTAATAGAAACATGATTTTTCCTGTGGTAACTACAGCTAGTCTAATAATATTGTCTAATTCGACCTCCCTCACACCCTCATCCATTATTTCCTCTCCAATGGCGCATATTGGCGGGAAGTTATTCCCTTAATTATCTCCTCTTTCCCTCTGTGGGAGGCATTACTGTAGCTATTTTGGCAGATGTGATTTCAATTTAATCACGTAGCAGAAGACGCAAGCCAACTCAAGGGTTAACTTTGGATGGGCCCCTATGGAGCTACAGTATGTGGGCGGTGTATGTGCTGACGTCGGGCCAATAAAGGGGCTAACAGAGACGAGTGTGCAAGATGCTTACAGCACATTTTAGAAGAATCAACTGTAACTTTTTTGTGAGCTTCTACAAACATTACAAACCCCCCGACGGTGTCCCAAGTAGGTCATCTTGCAAAGAGAATGACACAGTTTTGTTAATAGTTGCAACAACGTCCTGATGGCTGGTGCTGTTTTAACCTCGTGAGTCTGTGTGTGTGTGTGTGTGTGTGTGTGTGTGTGTATAGCTACCAGTTG
>NW_024700701.1:0-763 GCF_008729295.1 Plectropomus leopardus | reverse complement strand
TGTTTGTTTTCGTTCAATCCTTATTTATTTATTTATCTTTTTAATTTTAATTGTCTCTTTTTTCTAGTGTTTTGGGGGATTGTGTGATCTGTGATGTGGTTTGTGTTGTTGAAATATTTGAAATTCAGTAGAGATAGGGAACCTCTGAGTCATTTTTTCTTCGGTCACATTTTTCCCGTATTGAAAATTGTATTGAAAAAAGATATTTTTTGAAGTATTGTTAAAAAAAATCGAATTCCTGTGTCATGACTAGTTTTGATACTTTGACAAATTTACTGATTTGAGAACTGAATAAATGAAGAGGTAGAGGTGAGACAGCCACAGTCACGGCGGCACCACAGGATGACTTCAACATTTGTTTTCAATAAATCCTGTAAAAAAAGATGGAATAATGACGTCAATAATGACTGTTAATTAATTTCTCTGTCTCTCGTCCTGCAGATTGTTCGTTAAACTACCCGTTGGGGAAACATGTGATCCACGAGGTCGCCAACGTCTCCTTCAGCCACCTAGCCTGCGAGGATCAGGCCGCCGTGGTCGTCCACTGGTCTGCAAGTCCACTAGGTACCCGTCTGTCAGTTTACCTGTCTGTCTTTTTGTTTGTTACCTGTCTGTCCTAATGTCTGTTCACATGCTCCTGCACAGTGAGAGATTCAGAGAGAGGAGGGAAAGTGAGGGAGGAGAGTAAAAACCTTCAAAGTGCTCAAATCGGAAAGATTATCCAGCTCTGTCCTCTGTGTGTGTGCGTGTGTGTGTGTGTGTG
>NW_024700700.1:0-807 GCF_008729295.1 Plectropomus leopardus | reverse complement strand
ATTAAACATTTGCTAAAGGCATTTTAGAAAAGTTTTGTGTTGGAGTTTGTTATATTCCAAATTCTAAATATTGACAGAAAGATTTTTATTTTTATTGTAAATGGATATCAGTTACAAATATCTGTTATGGCTCTCATTATTTACTAATAATCAATTACAGGTATTAGACCTCAAAAACCAATATAGGTCGACCCCTAATGACAACGACAGCTCATGCTTCTTTTCCTAAAGCTAGCCTACGTAACTTTAAATTGTCTACGTACTGTGAAAACTTTAAGTTACGTAGGCTGTTCCGTGGGTTGGCATTAAGTATATGACATGACAAACCATGTTTCTTTTCCTAAAGCTTGCCTACGTAGCTTTACGTTAAGTACATACCTTGACAACACCAAACCATGTTTCTTTTCCAAAACTTAACCTACGTAACTTTACGTTAAGTACATACCGTGACGACACCAAACCCTGCTTCTTTTCCAAAAACTAATTTATCTAAGTTAACACTAAGTCAGTAACAACAACGCAACAACTACACTTCTTTTCCTAAAGTTGATCCACATAACTTAAAATAAAGTATGTAATGTGATGACACCGAATCATGTTTCTTTTACCTAAAGCTTATCTACGAGAGTTTACATTAAGTATGTAACATAACAACACGACCCGTGGGCTATATATTTAATATACTGAATGTATCGTGGCCATTTCTTTATGTCAAGTATAAAATGACTTTATCCTAAACATAGAGTAGAAAATGACAGGACCACAGCAACAGCACAACCAAGACCACGATCATGGCGAGCCGGAGGT
>NW_024700699.1:0-928 GCF_008729295.1 Plectropomus leopardus | reverse complement strand
GAGAGAGAGAGAGAGAGAGAGAGAGAGCGAGATCGGGGCTAACAAAGCATGACTAAAAGCTGAACTTGATCCACAAACAGTAACACTGTTTCTAACCAGGTTAGACAGACACGCGCGCTGCTCTTTGCGCACACAGGTGCAGGCGAGGAGATCTGCTCGGGTCTTCTAATAATAATAATAACAACAACAAGGTGATACTGTGTTGATCCCCTGCAGGAGGGAAATTCTCCTTTCAGTGCTCAGCAGGTCAAAGCTCACACAGATTCAGCCTCACAGCGTGCAGCGTGCAGAGGCGTCTTGCTCAAGGACACTTCAGCAGAGCAGCTGCTTGGGGACACGCAAGGTATAGCTTTATGGAGAGGGAGGGGGGACAACTTGTTCATTCAGTCGTGACACGGCGGGCCTTGCTTTGTTTTTTTTCTTAGCGCACTTTTACTCCCCAGATACTACCTATCACCCCTCACATGGAATGTATTTTTTTTAAAAAAGCCTGCACGAGCGCGGATATTAACAAAAACATTAAAATATTTTCACTTTGCGCACTAAACTTTGTTGGAAAATCACAAAACAATCAACCCGGTCAACTAAAGTCCCAAATTTAGTATCTGAAATTGTGCTCAGTTTATCAGCTCCAAAGATTGGCTTTCATAGAGGCCAAAATAATAGCAACTAATTAAATTAAGAACTTTAGGCACACTTAAACCAGCTTGATTTATACTATTATTTGGGAAATATTTTTTATAAAGGAAAATGTGATTTAAATAGAGTCCCCTTTTCACACCCTGCGTGGTGACTCTGCATCGTAATATTTAGGCTCCGCACTTAAAATCTGAATGAAGCGTCCTACAGGTATTTCAGCGTGTAATACATTACGCTTCGGTCTATGTATATATTTTATTTAGTCCCGGAGAGAAGCTGTGTTATGTGA
>NW_024700698.1:0-686 GCF_008729295.1 Plectropomus leopardus | reverse complement strand
GTTCGCCATGCACCGTTCGCCATGCACCGTTCGCCGTGCGCCCTGCAGCTGGAACTTGATCCAGCACTTTGCAAGATAAATGCTGACGGCTGCTGCATGCTGCGTTCACTGTCGCTCTGTCACAGCTTGTTTCTCTCTCTCTGTGTGTGTGTGTGTGTGTGTGTGTGTGTGTGTGTGTCCTCATGCCATTTAGAAAAAAGGTGGTTATACACACATCATGTAGGTGCAGGGCTATTAAAAAAAAACTTTCATGAGCAAAAAAGGTTCCAAGTTCTAGTAGCTTTTTTGTTGATTGATTAAAATCTTTATTTTGAACATGTTTTAAACATACAAACCAAAAAAAAACAACAATAGTGCATCAAAAAAGTAAAAAAAAAAAAAAAAAGAAACAGGAAAAAAGAAATGTAATGTTGTAAAAGGAGCAGGAAGAAGTGTAAACGTATCTGATCCCCCTCTCCATCATTCATGAACTAATAAATCTGCACAAGCTTCTTTTCTTAAAAACGTAACTCATGAAAATAAATAGAAATGAAATATATATGCACACACATACACACATAAACATAAACATATAAATATATGTCATTGTAACCAAATATGTCCTCCAAAATAGGGTTTAACTATAAACAATTTATCATATGTACATTAACTTATATATTGAGTTCATTTGTCTTTTATAAATATAT
>NW_024700697.1:0-840 GCF_008729295.1 Plectropomus leopardus | reverse complement strand
TTTCATGGCCATTACTCATCATCATAAATCGGGGAGCCATTTGGTCAGATATTGAACAGGTGACACTAATTTTGGGTGACCACCTTCAAACTGTGCCTGTTGTGTAGATCTTCTGTGCTGCTGGTCTGATGACGTGTATGAAGTGTCCACATGTCACAAAAACATGCACTTAATACCCTTTGTTGAATTCCTTCAGTCCTTACTAAATATATATGTCTGGGCAGGCCTTGATGTAAACTGTAACTGGCTGGCGGAGGCATACATTTATACGATGGTAATTCTAGTTTGCCGTTTTCTATAAAACACTTTTCTTCATGAGCTGTGTTGTATTAAAATATTGGTTCTTGCTTCCTTGTGTACAAACTTATTTTTGTGCAACATTGCTGGTTAGTGTTGTCACTAAATTTCATAAATTGCATTATTTAAGTTATTCAACAAATTCACTTTGTGTTGGCTTTGTCTTTCCATGGCATTGTTAACAGTAACAGAGGAAGCCGTAATAGGTGATGAGAAGGGAAATTGCACATTACAGAATCACATTAAATGAAGTGAAAGCAATTTTCGCTGGTGATATGAATGAGTTACAGAGGGAATATGAAAAATAGATGAAACTGTGGGAAACATCTGAGTTAACAAAGATCTTACTGTACATGGCACAAGTCTATTAAAGTACGGCAGTGATCAGTTTAGTAAATGTGCCTCTGGTCATGTCACAGTTGTCTTCCAGCTGGCCATGGTGATGTGCACACACACACACAGACACACATTTATACAGATAAGCACAGGTGCATTCAGATATGCACACCGACACCGACACACACACAGATACACAGACACACA
>NW_024700696.1:0-386 GCF_008729295.1 Plectropomus leopardus | reverse complement strand
TGTGTGTGTGTGTGTGTGTGTGTGTGTGTGTGTGTGTGTGTGTGTTTGTGCGTGTGCTTGTCCCCACAGTCGTAATCTCCTGTCCAGTTTACCCCCATCGGTGTTTCAACTTCCTCTCCTGCGAGTGCTCATCGTCAGCAACAACAAGCTCTGCTTGCTGCCTGCCTCCATATACTCCCTCACACATCTCCGACAGCTGGTACGTTACACACACTTCCACCCCGACACTCACATGACTGTGTGCAGAACTCTTATCAACTTTCTATGGTGAAAGAGGATGAAAATAAAAGTCAGATTTCCTTTCTCTGTGTCTCCGTCAGGATGTGAGCTGTAACGAGCTGCAGTGTTTGCCGGCAGAGCTCGGACAGCTCGAGTGTCTGCGGGAC
>NW_024700695.1:0-1923 GCF_008729295.1 Plectropomus leopardus | reverse complement strand
CCACTGAAATAGTTGTTGAGTTATTTCAGTGCGGACCAAAGTGATGGGAAACACTGATTAAGAGATTTAAATTTAAAGATCCAAGAGAAGCACAGAGAGGGAAAGAGATTAATCGATTGTCGTAATCATTAATCCCAATCCTGATGTCAGGAGCTGCGGTTGTTTAAGTTGAGCATCACAGGAAGAGCAGACAAGGTTTTAAGGTTTCTGCATTTTTCTTAATGAAACATACATTTGTAAATCGCTCCTAAGCTAAAGAGTAATCATCATCTGATACTGTTTCTGACAATAAAACAAAAACATGAAGTCACCATCCTTTGTTTGCTTCTCCCTCATTTATTTTCTGCCAGAACCTGATTTTTTAACCTTTTTTGCATTTAACCTCAGAGATGTGCTTCAGCCTTCAGTCTGATTGTACTGGATGTGTCATTGGCCTTCACAATTGTTCTTTTCCCACATGGCTGTCTAAGTGGAACAAATGTGTTATGTTACACTCAGGTTTTCTGTGTAAAAAGCAGCCATGTTGTTTATGATGGAAGGAGCCAGTTTGTGTCTTCTCCTTCCTGTTTGAATCTCCGGGCAGAAAGAGAGATTGTTGTTATTCTGCTGCGTCTGCCGCTGGCTCGCACTGAAAAACCCCAAATGCTTCCTCCCTCTGTAGACCTTCACTTTAAATAGCTTTCCTTCTCTGCTGCCGACATTCAGGACACACAAAAACAAGCCTGACCTCCTCCCTCTGCTGTCCATGTGGTTGTCAGACAGCTTATTGGCTTGACGGTTCAGCAGAACGCGATGCACGTGAGGCACATGCAGCTACGTGATTACACATTCAAGCCATATTCAGATAAGACTATCTGTGACGTTTTCCAAAATGGAGCGCGAGCAGTTGTGGAGGTTACTGTTCCGGCTGTTTCTCTGCCTGCTGAGCTCCCTTCCCCCCAACACACAAAGAGCTGAGCTGCAGCGCTGGCTGCAGAGCGGAGCAGCTTGGAAACGGTTTTGCCTGAGAAGCAACGCTGTGGGGGGAGAAAGGGGGGAGGGGGTGAAGACCGGAGACCCTGACCTCCACTGCTGCAGAATGGCTGACTGCCGCCGCACCAGAGCTCATTTAAAAACGGCGTTGTTGGTTCACAGTCGACATCCTGTCTGACGAAACATCCTGATGAGGTCGGATGTTCGGCCGATCCAACGCTCCGTCCATGTTAAACAGCTGAAAGTGACAGTTGGTGTCTGTGTAGGGTAAACCGACGAGCTCTTTCTAACAACGCGTTCGCACGTACAAGGAGTCAGTCGCTCTTGAGTCTGAAGCTTGAGGGCATGTTTGCGTTGAACGTGTGATTTACATACTTAGCCCCAAAAGGGCAGTTATTTTCTCGCAGACGACAAACTGGTTCATTTTTTGAGCAACATATTTTCATGCATCGCCTTTCTTATTCACGTCGTGGTAGCTTGCCAAAAATTGTATCAGAGAATTTTGAAGATGTTAACTCTTTAACGTCGTTGAGTGAAGTAAAAACGACTCTACGCCTCAGTTTAACCGCCTGACAACTGCAAAACGCTGAACCTCAACCTCTCCTCGTTGTGCTACAGGGTGACTTTAGAGCAATCGGTCTTTGATGGTTACATATGTGGATTATGTGACTTGACTGAAGGTATAGCTACAGTGAGCGGTACAGTAAACAACCCAAATAAAAAAGTTTTCCAACCCATCAAATTGTCAAACTGTAAGAGCAGAAACAAACTAAGTTGGAGAATTGCATCACCAGTCAGAGACCTGTCAGTCAACTGAAGCCTCATTCCCACTGCACAAAATACCTGCTAACACCCACTAACATCTGTTTTTTAAATGCAGTGGGAATACCTACAATCGGCATTCACACCCAGGTCAAATGACTCTGCAGTAGACACGGGTATTTATCGCCT
>NW_024700693.1:0-527 GCF_008729295.1 Plectropomus leopardus | reverse complement strand
GCAATATTCTTGTGGCGATAACGCATTGACGCAGAGTTGCCAAGTATGAATGTTTTTACTATTAAATAATTAATATATCAAATACAAATTAAACTGTCTGTAGCCTACTGGAATAATAAAACCAATTGCTTTTATGCCCGTTAGACATATTTTGCCTTAATATGCTGTTGAAAAAGTTAATAAGTTACAATATATTACTATATACATAATGACAGACATTCAATATCACCATGATATTGTGTAGTAGCCTCATTATCGTGATGATATCGTATCAGGGGCTTCTAATGATGCCACCCAAACATCACTCAAGTTCACTGAGAAACTGAGCCAGTAAGGAGATTATAGGACAAGTTGATGTTTAATGGTGTTTTTTGAGTATGCCAAGTCTTTTAAAGTTGACATTTTTACGCCGTTCAGCAGTGAAATGGTTTGCCGTGGGCTGACAGCGGCAGAACGTGGTACTGAAAAAAAACGGTGTATCTGTGTGTGGTGGAGACATGGGATAAGCCTGTGTCCAGGGAGTGACT
>NW_024700692.1:0-734 GCF_008729295.1 Plectropomus leopardus | reverse complement strand
ATTAATATTTTTCATAGTACAAATGAATAATAAGAGCCTGAAATATTACTGTGACAGCAGAATATTACCCATAATGCTGCACAAGCAAAAACAACAACGCACACTGGACTTTGGCTTCTGATAACACACAGATTACAGCTCCCTGACACGCGTGTCACATGTTGACCTCCACACGGACACAAGCATGAACTTGTTTGTATTGACCCGGATCCACCGCTAAGCCCCTCCTCTTCCTGTTTTCCCCCCGCCCACTCGGCCGTGGCCGATCAATAATTGACGCGCTGCAGGTTAAACATGACAGAGGTGACTCTGCATTATTTATCTCACACACCAACAGTCTTCTTCTGCAGACACCCGGAGACACTGTTACCACACGCCGCACGGTCGCCGCACGGTCGCCGCCGCCACCGGCTCCGACCCTGATTTTACTTCCTGTCAACTAAGACCTCATCTGACATCACAGCAAAGAGTGCGTGGTTCATTTTTACATTCAGAAAGCGTCGTATTTTACTCTTATATCCTGACAGCTGAAGGTCAATTAACCATTTAGGGGTTAATTCTCATCACTCTGTGCACAAAATACACTTTTCAAAATCAAGCTTTAAAAACTATTATTCATTAATGTTATTTTCAAATGTTATTGAATTAATTCTTTTAACCAAAATCAGTCCTAATCATAATCATAATCATGTCAGTGTGTGAGTGTAGCTGCTGACAGTCTGGGATATGTCAGT
>NW_024700691.1:0-754 GCF_008729295.1 Plectropomus leopardus | reverse complement strand
GCAGAAGTGGCCCCCAAACAGATATTGACATTTGGACAGAATCGATCCTCCGGGACGGGGCGGGCGTGAAGACGGCTGATGGTACCTGAGTGTGTGTTTCAGCGCGAACACGCGGGTTTGATGTTCAGGGTGTGCAGAGCCGAGCAGCTGTGAACACTGTGTGTGTGTGTGTGTGTGTGTGTGTGTGTGTGTGTGTGTGTGTGTGTGTCTGTGTGTGTGTCTGTGTGTGTGTGTGTCTCTCTCTGTCTGCAGGCGCAGCGCTCCCAGGACCGAGCCTTTCAGTCCACTGTGACTGTAGCCGAGAAGAAATACAGATCGTCACTGTGGTCAGTACACAAACACACACACACACACACACACACACACACACACACACCTACCTTCTCATGTTCGTTATCTCGTCGTTTTTAGGGAGAAGTCGAAGAAATATGCTGAACAAGCGGCCGCCATCGTCTGTCTGCGAGCGCTGGGAATACCAGAGGGTCGCATCGGTGAGGAAGACTCCGGGCTGGTCTGCAAGAGGAAGAGGGAGAGGAAGATGAACGGCAGCTCAGAGGACGAGGGGAGCAAGAAGCGACATGTGGCGGATATTATCCAACAGGAAGCAGACAACTCGGAGGCCGCCGCGGTGGCCAACGGTGACCACGAGCGAGCGGATGCCTCTGCAGAGCCGCCGCAGAGTTCCTGAGGTGAAAAACACGAAGCTGCTGAGGGACGTTTGTGTGAACCGGAAGAACAAATGAAGAGTTTTAAA
>NW_024700690.1:0-600 GCF_008729295.1 Plectropomus leopardus | reverse complement strand
CATCATTTCTATGTTTTGTTTCTTTCCTTTTTTTGGTCAATTTTCAGGTAATTTTATTGTAATGGTTTTTTTTTTGGTTTTTTTTTTACAAATGTCTTGGTAATTTTGGGGTCATTTTTCTTAAACTGCCCATTTTCTTCTTTTTTTCTTTGTTTTTTTTTGTTAGTTTTTTTTAAATCCTGCAAATTCACTCAAGTTTTAAAGAGTTAGTAAGTCACTGTATGATGAAATGAATAATGACAGAATGTATACATTTTGTAGACATAATGTTTGGTCATTTATATCTCAAACTAAAGCAGTGTTAGCTTGCTATCCAGGACACTTCTGTTTGCTCCACATGCGATGTGAAGACCTCAGTATGCTTCAAATTAAATATGTGTTGAATAAACTTCTGAAATGGGCTGCAGCCGACAATTTTCGTAACATTCAAAAACCAACAAGCCTACATTCTTCATTTAAACTCGTGAACAGAGTGCAACACCATTAATCTGTAGGTGAGACTGACAGTGTGAGCTGTTGTGTGATTGATCATCATGCTCTCACCTCTGAGATGAGAGAAACTCACCACACCTTCCAGTGTGTCCATATCCAAAATACATA
>NW_024700689.1:0-766 GCF_008729295.1 Plectropomus leopardus | reverse complement strand
AAAAAAAAATCTAGTTTTCATTTTGTGTTTTTTTTCCATCTAAAAATATAGTGGCATCGTGGCAAAAACAACAACAGGCACTTATAGGGTTGCATTTCTGAAAATTAATGAATATTTGATGTTTATGATTAGGCCTGATATTGGTTAAAAAAATAACTCAATGAAAGTAAAAAATAGTATAGTATAAAAGTTTTTAAACTTAATTTTGAGAAGTGCATAGTATGTGTAGAGCAGTATGAGCGTAATTGACACTGCACAACAAATATTAATGTATAAAAATCAATGTTGCTGCTAATCATTGACATATCCCAGGCTGTGATAATGAAATAATAATAAGAATAATAATCTACTTAGCATGTGGTATATTGGAAATCATTATTTTTCAATCAATCATTTATAATTTTAATCTAAAAATATAGTGGCATCATGACAATAAAATGGCATTTAAAAGGTTAGAAGTCTGAAAATTAATGAATATTTGATATTTATGATAAGAACTGATATTGGTTAAAAATATATCTCAATGACAGTTATTTTATATTAAATTATACTAATGTATAATATTTTTTATAGCCTGATTTTGAAAAGCGCATTTTGTGCTTAGAGCTATACGAGCATGTGTAAATTTAAAGCCAGCCCTAAGGGTTTAAGGACCCACTGCCCCCCCCTGTCTCTCTGAGTGACCCACCTTCATGGATCTATTATAAATCTGGATACAGCCGTGGGGGCGGGGCCTCATTCATTCCTATGGGAGCTGCTCAGTGGC
>NW_024700688.1:0-486 GCF_008729295.1 Plectropomus leopardus | reverse complement strand
CCGGGCTGGTTTAAATTGAGTTTGTTTATGCCTCACACAGACAGGGTCTGCATCTAAATTCCCTTTTTACAATCCAAGGCACCTTATATACATATTAGATCCAACTTGGCTCTCAGCAGAAGCACAGAGAGGGAACATAAAGTTCCTGCTTTTCTTTGTTCCTTTGACCAACCACATGGTCAGCTAAGGCCTTCCTCGCTCTGCGGCCATCTTTGATCCAGCATCTTGGACCTGGCGTCTCGTTGTAGCTAGATATCAATTTTATTTTAACATTTAATGAAATATATGATTCACACAATCATTTTTAGCAGGTACTATACATATGAACCATTTTTAGATACTTCAATATTTCCATTTCATGCAACCCAAATAAAAAAATATACTTTTTTAACAGGTAGAATTTTCTAATGTAAGTCATTTTCCAAGCATACAAAAGATATATTTCACTGACATTTATATTAATTTATCATTACTACACAGTCTTGA
>NW_024700687.1:0-930 GCF_008729295.1 Plectropomus leopardus | reverse complement strand
CCTGTCCGTCTCATCCTGACCGTCTCGACCTGTCTGTCTCATCCTGACGGTTTTGACCTGTCCCTCTAATCCTGACTGTCTCATCCTGTCAGTCTCCAAGCCTCGCCCTCAGCAGCTGGACAAAAGCAGACAGTCCTCTGCTGGTGTCTCTGTGAGGACAGCAGCAGTCGTCCCTGCAGACAGAGGACAGTCGGCGGCTGTAATATTCCAGAGTTTGAAAAAGCGGAGCTGCTCTGCGGTATTTCACCGGCGGGGTGGAAAGTGCGGTCGGGCCGAGGTGACGGCGTCCGTTTCACCGGCGAAAAGTGAAAGCGCTGAAAACCTCGGAGCGGAGGACGCCGGCGGCCTGGAGACAAACTGTGACACTTCACATGACGACGGGGAAGAAAAAACAGGTGCTGAAAATGGCACAGAGGCAGCAGATCTGAAAACACCTCCGAAAAAAAGTCTCGATCCGCTCCGTCCGGGAGATTTGAGCAAATATTCAAACCTAGCACCTTATTGCTGAATACCGGCCGAGCTGCGGAGACGACACCCGACTGAGAGCTGCAGAAAACCGAAAAAAGACAAGAAGAAAAACGTCCTGCACGCCGTCCTCCAGTTTGACTTCACTGTCATCTTTGTTTCTGGAGCGGAAATATACCGATTTCAACTGGGAAAATCTGCTGTAAGGTTAATATTGTTTTAACTGACGATAAATAAACCGAATTTAAAGTGTACTCAGTTTTCTGCTAAATTACAACTCTGCTCATTAATTTAACCCTTTGGGGCCCGCTTTGATATTACTCACACTCGTATCGCTCTACACTCAAAATGCACTTTTCAAAATCAAGCTTTAAAAATATTATACATTAATATGATTTTATACTTTCACTTTTATGCTGTGGGATCAAAAATGTCAGTTTGAATGGGTTTCAATGGAGCATTTTT
>NW_024700686.1:0-365 GCF_008729295.1 Plectropomus leopardus | reverse complement strand
CATTTTTTGGCATTCAGTAAGCTGAGGTCTATAAATGCTCGTTCATTGTTACTATAATTATGTATCTTTGGATATAAGCCCAACAGGAAGAGCTTAGGGTCCAGTGAAATTTGTTTTGAAATTATCTTCTCGATTGTGGCTCTTACCTCTTCCCAAAATTTCTGAATCTTTGTGCATTGCCAAATACAGTGAAACCATGTCCCTTTATGTTCCATACATTTTGTGCATGTGTCTGGTATGTTTTCTCTGTATCGATTTAGTTCCACAGGTGTAACATATGTTCGCATTAACCATTTATATTGTATTAGTTTTAGGCGTGTATTAATACTTTTGGACTGGGCATCGGCACAGGCTATTTTCCAATC
>NW_024700685.1:0-403 GCF_008729295.1 Plectropomus leopardus | reverse complement strand
TTGTGTTGGAAGACCATAACGTGGTTCTCCTGGTTGGAAACATGTTTTGTCTCTTCAGCTGGGAAAGGAAGAAAATCACCTGCTGAGGATACTTTGGAACAAGAGAAAACAAGTATTAGACATAGTTTTGTTGTGCCTCCTGCAAATATGTCAAATTTTGAAACTAATTTCTTGTCCATCTGGACAGCCAAAGGAAAAGGGTGGATCATTAAAACCTCATGCGGTGATAACCCAATAGTCGTATTAGGCATAGACCTAATTGACATTAATTTTAGAGACAACACCTATACTACTAAGAATACCATTCAACATTTGACCACACTTTACACATTTTTCTCTAGTAAGAAATGCCTTAAGCCATTTCTAAAACTTGTCTACAATGACAAGAATACATCTAGCGCAA
>NW_024700684.1:0-1907 GCF_008729295.1 Plectropomus leopardus | reverse complement strand
GAAACTGTGAATCAAAGAGCTTTTCATCCTTTTTCACAAAGAGAAAGAGAGACGGGGAACGATGGAGAGAGAGATTCAACGGGACAAAAGAGATCGGGACGGAGAGAGGGCAAGAGGCACACTCTGAGAAATAAAGGTGCTCACTAGAACCACATCCGGTTCTCCAGCTTTACTCTAAAATCTGACAAATCTGAGTAATCTAAGAAACTAATCACCTTGAAAATCGTGAATCAATATAACTGTGAGTCTTGATTTGAAAGTGATCGCCTTGAAAAATAAGTATAACAGACAGTCTTAGTTTATGTTAACTTTATCTCTTTTCTGAGCTCACACATACCTTTTTATTCTGCTGCTGCAAACTAGTCAGTCAAACTTGTGTTTTCTGGAACTTGCTAAAGAATCAGAACTCGCAGATCTTACTTCATCATCGGCTAAATCCTCTGTGTGATGATCAAGTTAAGTCAGATTAACTTGGTTTACTGAAGTCGCTAAAACTTAGAAATACCTTTTCCACCTAGAAACCACCCAGAGGGTTCGACCGAAAATCCTTTTATATTCCAAGGGTTTCATCTGGAACCCACCCAGAAGATTGCATCTGGATCCTCTTCAGTAACTCAAGGGTTAAATCTAAAGTCCACCAAGGGGATTCTACAGAACCCTCTAGAATCTGAAGGGTTTCATCTAAAAAATACCCAGTAGGTTCCTTTGGGAACTGCATTAGCCAATGATCTCCCTCCCAATAATCATGGTTTTAGTTCTTAACAGAACCCTTTGTTCAAAACAGGGTTCTTTGGAAGCAGATGATTCTGGGTGGAACCTCAGCCCGTCAAGATGAACCTTTAGGAACCTTTATTTCTCAGAGTGCAGAGAGAGGGAGCGGAGGAAGTAAAGGAGTGGAGTTCTCCAAGCTGGAGGGCGCTCCAGAGGACACGTCCTAGATTTAGCTCCCTCCCTCCCTTCATCCTTCCATCTCTGTCCCCTCCTTCCTCCGCTCGGCTTCAGACGGAGAACGGCGGCCCCGGGGCCCCTGTCGGCGGGCACGGAGGAGGAGGTGGAGGGAGGGGGGGGGCACGGGGCATTTAGACATCTGTCAGCCGCTAATGAAAGAGTTCAATTTAGTGGAAAATCTCAAACAACCTTGTCTGACGGGCTGACAGGCTTTAACTCGCCGCGTGGTGTTGTTGCTGCGCGGCGGCGTCGAGGAGGGTGGGCGTGTCTCCGGGTGGAGAGAGAAAAAAATGTAATGTAATAAAGTCAGACTGTGAAGGGACATATGCTGGTGTGCACATAAACGTGTGTGTGTGCGCTGCCAGTGTGTGTTGCCGACTCGTGCCGGGGTGTTTGGATCAGTCCATGCAGCGGGGGTCGCGTCTTATGGCTTTAAATCGCTCCGGGGGTACAGGGCATGTTTTTTGCCGATAGATGGGTTACAGTGGGGGTTTAGTGTGTGTGTGTGTGCATTTATGTGTGTGTGTGCTTTTATGTGTGAGTTTGTGTGAATAGAAGAGACCTTGCTGGTGCTGTTAGAGCTGCAAAGATGAACACGTGGCTCTCCAGGCAACACATGCAGACACACACACACACACACACACACACACACACACACACACAGTTTGTCTCCACCCCCCCAGAGCTTCATTAGCAGGTCATTAGAAACGACTTCAGTGAAAGCTGTTGTTCTCTTGCTTCACTGCAAAGACTCGCTGTCGTACAGATGACTCATTATTTTTGTTTTCCGCTGAAATTGTTCATTTTATTTTCTGTAGTCGGATCCACCTGCTGATTGATGATCTGCTCGTAGAGACGCTTCGTTTTTACTGAGGGCGCATATTCAAAACTGAACACTTATTTATGGACTCTGGAAGCAGAAATGTTGAAATGTAGTGGTGTTATACGGCCTCGGTGTC
>NW_024700683.1:0-990 GCF_008729295.1 Plectropomus leopardus | reverse complement strand
TATTTTCATGAAAAGCTTGGCATTTATAAATTTAATGTGAACAGAGGCTACATTCAAAGCTCACATCATCTTTACTCACATACCAAGTTTGGGTCAGTGAAAACTGACTGGCAGTGCAGCAAAGTAAATCCAACTGAGTCATAGAATTGTTATAAGACCAAAAAAGTTTTTGCAGTTGCATATTAGTCACTTAAAAATGTATAGCCTCTGAGTAAATATGTTATTTTGTAAAAGGCCCTTGCTGTACCTTTATTTCTTTTTCTTTTTTTATTCCTCTTGTAATTGTTATGTGTTCATGTGACCCAGATGTATTGATATGAGGGTGCTACGTGAAGGTTACAAGTATGAGTCAGTGTTTTCTTTCTACCCAACCTTTGGGTCACTTACAGGTCACTTGTGTGTCTTTTAAAAAACACATGTTTTGACCTGTGTGTGTGTGTGTGTGTGTGTGTGTGTATTACTGACATTTATGTCACTATTTCATAATAACGCGACAACTTCCGATAAACTGACTAATGAACAAAGTCCCTAATTGAGTGAAAGTGACTCTTTGGACCACAAGACATAAAAGCATTTTGCCTGTGGCTATTGCCATAGAGCTTGAACAATATTAAAAAGTCATAATGACCTCATGGGAAAAAATCTATATAAAAGTTGAATTCAGTGAAATGAAACAGCAGAGCACTACTGCAGCACATCAAAGGCTGTCATACAAATCTCTACTTGTAGCAGCTTTTACTGTCTCATGAATAGGCTATCACTCTCTGTCCCTCTGTTTCGTTTTCTTTTACTTGCTCTCACACGCTCTATCTCCCGCACACAACTAGCACACACACAAAACACCAAACTTCCCCTCCTCTTGTTTAGTTTCGAACACACGCCCTTCACAGAGATAAGCCTTCCCGGTAATTCCCTTTCCATAAATCCGTAATCATTAACTTTGTGATCTTAGGGACGAGTCTGAAGGACGGCGTTCATGCACAGAAGCAT
>NW_024700682.1:0-554 GCF_008729295.1 Plectropomus leopardus | reverse complement strand
ATTTAATGTGGTTTTCAACTGTTTTCAGCTGATTTTGGGACATGTCATTTTTTGACATTTTTGCTGTTTACCTTACTATAGCCTTGCTTTTTGGGTTACTTTTTCGACGTGCCAAATTATGGTGTTTTAGGATGTTTTTTGCAACTTTCTATGCTACAGCGTGCGTAGACACACCATTTAATGTGGTTTTCAGCTGTTTTCAGCTGTTTTTGGAACATGTCATTTTTTGACATTTTTGCCTTTTGCCTTACTATAGCCTTGCTTTTTGGGTCATTTCTCAGACATGCCAAATTATGGTGTTTTAGGACATTTTTGCAACTTTCTACTCTACGACCTGTGTAGACAAGCCATTTAATGTGGTTTTCAACTATTTTCAGCTGATTTTGGGACATGTCATTTTTTGACATTTTTGCTGTTTACCTTACTATAGCCTTGCTTTTGGGGTTATTTTTTGGACATGCCAAATTATGGTGTTTTAGGACGTTTTTGCAACTTTCTCTGCTACGGTGTGTGTAGACACGCAATTTAATATAGTTTTCAACTGTTTTTAGCTG
>NW_024700681.1:0-709 GCF_008729295.1 Plectropomus leopardus | reverse complement strand
GTCCATTTCGCCTCACCACGCTGCATTTTGCTGCTCCTTTTACGTAGCTGTTACCTGCAGCGTTTCAAACTGACGCCAACCGGCGGCTTTGAAAAGTGACCACGCCGGGTGGCGTATCAGGCTGCCGGAAAACATGCTTTTTTTTTTTTTACTAACAAAGCAGCTTTGGACAAGTTGGGAATGAGAATGTGTTGGCATATGGGATCATAATCACTGGTCACTTATTTTTTTTTATCAAAATGTTCATGATTGAATTGTTTTATTGACATAAAGCTTTTATCTTTGAGGACTAAATAAAGGAAGAGATATGCAAAAAAAACTTTATATAGCTAAAAAATCCAATAATTTTGACACTAGTATGATATATATTCAATGAACCCCCCACCCCAGTATAAGTCACGTCTCCTGGACCAGCACAGAGGCTGCCAGTGAAGGAAAATTAAGTTTCCTCCCAAACACGCCTGGCAAAGCAAATTTGTGGCATAAAAAGTCAAAAGCTACTTAAGGGAAAATTTAAGGAGGAAATCAGGGTTCAAGAGGTTAATGACAAGAATTCCATTCATGTGTCTGCCGCACGCACATTCAGTCAATGTGTCAGTGTCAGAAACATATTTCTGCACACGCACACACACACGCACACGCACACACACACGCACACACACACACACACACGCACACACACACACACACACACACACACACACACGAG
>NW_024700680.1:0-731 GCF_008729295.1 Plectropomus leopardus | reverse complement strand
ACCATTCTCCTACACGTTTCACAACTGTAAGAAAACACCTTTTTTTTTCTAATATCAATTTTATCTGTTTGCTTTTGGGTCCTCAGTCCCAAGCATGACAATTATGCTGTTTTGGACCTCAAACCATACTATGACTTTTTAAGGTGTTTCGGGGGCGTTAGGTTATTAGTTTTTTTATGCTATTTTGGACGACTAACTATAATATGACTTTTTTATGGTATTTTGGACATTTTATGCTATTTCAGTCGACATATACACTGACGTTTTGATGCCATTTTTGCATACTATATTATGAAAATTCTTTTACATGTTAATGCTGTTTTAGATGACATGCTATACTTAAAAAAATTATGCTATTTAGGTGGACATGCAAAAGAGCAAGTTCGAAACAGTTAATCACCACCCTTCCTGTCTCTGCCCTGCCTAACAACCCCCAAAATAGCATGAAAACATCATGATGTAGTATGTCGGCCAAATTGGCATCAAAACGTCAGCATATCTCCATCTTCTCCCCACTACAGGACCCATTTCAGCGTGCAAGGTGCTGATAATGTTGGATTTGAACCTTCAGTCTTTGGTTTACCAAAGTACTGTTTCCATATAGCTTATCAACCACACTACCAGTACCACCTGCATTGGAACCCTTTCAAACTTCAAGGTGTCTCGACAATTTATTTAATTATTATTTTATTTTTTTCGTTTTCAACTAGTTTTTTTAAATGGAATATTTT
>NW_024700679.1:0-455 GCF_008729295.1 Plectropomus leopardus | reverse complement strand
AAAAAAACTTAAAATAATATGATTTCAGCGAAATGTATTGAAGACTTAAAAGTAAAAGTACACATGCAAAAAGGTTTAAATAAATCTAATAAATAAAAACAATTAAAATAATGAAAAGAAAATGCGGCACATCCTCAGACATACAGTTTATATGAGAAGCTGCAGCCATTCATTTTTATTTTTATTTTTATTTTTATTTTTTTGCATTAAAAATGACTTACACAAAGAAAGAAGTAGTTGCCAATTAATCTTCCAATCAATCGACTGACTGTTTCAGCTGCACTTGTATATCTTCATATTTTTGGTTTGTGTGAAAAAATCTTAATTTGTAAAGAAGTTTATTTAATAATAGTGGAGTAAAAAGTACAATATTTCCCTCTGAAGTGTAGTGGAGTAGAAGTGAAAAGTGGCATGAGATTAAAATTCTCAAGTAACATCAAAGTAACCTCAGATTT
>NW_024700678.1:0-781 GCF_008729295.1 Plectropomus leopardus | reverse complement strand
TTTAGAGAAATCAAATCAAAGTTTTCTGTAAAACAGTTAAAAGAAGACAAAAATGCCAAAAAATGTAAAATAAATAAATAGATAAAAGCCATCCAAAGCGTTTTAGTTACAAGTTAAAATGATATATTTTGCTGTGCAGGAAGTTTCCAAAAATATAATTGTGAGTCTGAAGTGAGTCATCAAAATCAGGATCTTTAATCAGCTGCCAAACGAACCAGTTTTACAGTAAATGCAGTCGTAATTCACGCAGCATTTTGACTCATAATTTGAATAAGAAAACTAAAACCAAATAGGAGAAAATAGATTTTGATGTAATTAAAATAAGCGTTGATGTGTCTCAGCAGGAGTGCAGTGAAAGAAGCTGCCAGAAGAGTAATCACACAAAGAGTTAATGCAGACATGTTTTATTGATGAGGCGCTCTCACCTTCTGAGTGGCTGTATTGATCAGGTGTATCGATCAGGTGTTGTGGTCTCAGTGTGTCTAAATGTGCAGCAGCTGCCTGTGAATGTCTCACCTCAGCTGCTAAATATTGATCTTGTCCATCTCTGGTTTGTGTTTACTGTCCGTACAGGACACAAATTTAACCCTTTAGGGTCCGTTTTAATGTCACACACACTCGTATCGCTCTGAGAACAAAATGCACTTTTCGGGTTTCAAAGAAATTATACATTAATATTATTTTTGGTCTCATTGGGTTTATTGTTTAACCAAAATCAGTCCTAATCATAAACATCAAATATTCATTAATTTTCAGAATTTTACCATTTTAAATGCCAGGT
>NW_024700676.1:0-839 GCF_008729295.1 Plectropomus leopardus | reverse complement strand
AATGTGTTTTTTTTGTTATTATATGTTTATATTATGTCTGGTCTTTGTACTAAAACACAAAAGCTTATAACATGTATGTGTTTCTGATATATGTATATGTATTATTTTAAAAAGTTCTCAGAACTTTAAGATGATTAAGAGACATTTTTCTATCATTTATCAAGCAAATTATGGGACAGTTTTCTTGTGATTATGAGGATTTTGATAATGACGCAGCATCTGCAGTATTTTGTTCCTTTAGTGACAATAATGTACAATAAAAATCTGAATTTGTCAAGAGAAATCAGAGTTCATGTTTCAGGTGGAAGAAAACTAACAGAAACGACAGAACGTCGTGTTTTTATTTTTTCCGGTAAAGATGTTTGTGAGGAGGCAGCAGGTTTGACTCACATGATGTTCTCCACGGATTTGGGTTTGATGAAGATGGCGATGGGATGAAGCTGAGCCAGCTGAAGTCTCTTGATGGCGTTCCCCGACACGTCCAGGATACAGTGTTTACCCTGAAAACCACAGAAGAACAGGAGTTTTTATAAAATGAAAATCTAAATTTTGCATTTTAAAAACAATAACAGAACCAAATGCAGTGAAGGATTTTGACTGTAGAACAGCTGAGTGTTTGACAGCCACAGCGCTGAAACAGACACACAGAGGTGGAATGCGACACCCTGATCCAGCGCGGACATGTCCGACATAACCGATATAGTCTTGCCTATGTTAGATATTTCAGTTTTTAAAAATTCTGTTAACCCTTTCCCCACTGGAGCTGCCAACTCCCACACATCTGCCGTGCATCTCACGCTTTTGGGCTCTGTCTCACGCTCTCATGACACCGAGGAAAA
>NW_024700675.1:0-716 GCF_008729295.1 Plectropomus leopardus | reverse complement strand
TATTCATTTACTTGTCACTGTTTACTATTTTTTTTTGCTAATTATGGGACATTACGGCACAACTGTACATGGACTCTATATAAAAACTAGACCATCAGTTACTTACGTTCAGCTGGTCTCGTGTGGCGGCGTTGGGCTTCAGGTCGTGATCTGAGGGCCCGCTGCGGAGGCTACGAGCCAGTTTGTGATGTTTGCTCTCAACCAGGTTTTCCTGCAGAAAAAAAAACATGAGTTGGAAAACAAATAAATAAATTCAATAGCAAAATGCAGTTTAATTTGAACAGAAATGCACATGAAAATCTTACGGTACATTAATAATTATGTACCCTTTTTGAATGCTACCTACAATATTTAATACAGAGTTTTTAGCCCACCTTAGTGGAAATTTATCTTTGACTTCGCTCAAACACAGTACATACAAACACATAAAACAATGCACAAATGTACAATAAACAAAATACAGTAGTGCAAACAGGCAGGTAGAAGCAATAAACTGTATGAATAATAAAAGAGAGCATATCTTAAGAAATAGTAGTTTTCCTAATACAGTTATTCTGTGTTATTTCCTGAATGGCAAAGGGAATAAAAGACTTCCTATAAAGCACCATAGATGCATTTTTTACTATAGTGTGTGTGTGTGTGTGTGTGTGTGTGTGTGTGTGTGTGTGTGCGCGCGTGCGTCCTCTCACCATCCCCATCTGTGGGTCAGGAACTTT
>NW_024700674.1:0-246 GCF_008729295.1 Plectropomus leopardus | reverse complement strand
TACAAATAACACCTGTACTGCTTAACTGTTTTAATCATACACTGAGAACAGGGGAAGCCCCACAATCATGGAAGGAGGCAGTTATTTCTGTCATCCCAAAAGAAGGCAAAGATAAAAAGGAATGCAGCTCATATAGACCAATATCGGTCCTGAATGTAGATTATAAATTATTTGCCTCAATCCTATCCAAGAGACTGGAGATCATTGTCCCAGATCTGGTAGACTTAGATCAAACAGGCTTTGTAT
>NW_024700673.1:0-2174 GCF_008729295.1 Plectropomus leopardus | reverse complement strand
GTTAATCTCGCACAGCACCTGAACAACTCAACTCTTTTGTTAAACCCGTTTACTGTTGGGTAATGTTAGACATGTGATGTGAGATTTTACCAGTTTTAAATAGTCACATTTTCTATAAAGTTGCAGTAATTGGACAAAATTGCAAGGTTGAATAAAATTGTCGCTTTTGCTATATGGCAAAATCCTGAAGGGACTGACATTTTCATATTTTCGTTGTCAAGTTATCTCCATATTATGAAAATTGTAATATTTATCTTACCTTCAACTCAGACCATGATGTCACATCACTTGTTTTTTTTTTCTGAAAGGTGCCCCCTCCTATATCTGATGCATCCTACACATTCCTGCACCTCTTCAAATTGTTTAAAGACACATCATAACATTGTTATGTATAGCCATTCAAATGACAGGAGGGGGAAGGAACAAAAAGGAGCTCTGTTCCCTGAGGACAGCGTAATGCAACACAGGGTAAATATGTAAACATACACTAGGCATTTATATGTCTAAAAATTCTCTTCTCTCAAATTCCCAACAGAGCTCTCTGCTGTTGACAGAACACCCACTGTAATGTGGGTAGATCAGTTTTAATGGCAAGTAAGTGATACTGACAACACTTTCATCTACCAGAAAAGTTTGTTAAAACACACACACACACACACACACACACACACACACACACACACACACCTAATCACACAGGTGTCAGCAGCAGTGTGTTTCAGTGGGCCGGATGTGTTATTGATGTGTGGGTGGGCGGATGCAGATGGTCCACGCTGCGCACTAAGCTGCTAGCCTGTTTTCTGATCTAAAGTGCCTTTGGCCGGTCTGATGATGCTCCACTGATCAATTAGTCTAATGAGGAGTCAGCACAGTGCTGCCGGCTGTCACTCAGGCTGCAGGGCGGGGACAATCCACTTCACATTGTGTCAACTCATGCAGCATTTAATAAGAGTATGTGAAGGTTTAATTATTCCAACAATCACCTGAACCTGCTCTTGTCGTCCAATCTTCGGTGTCACCTCTGTCAGCTGTAGTGTTTCACCCTGGTTCCTCCACAAAAAGAGCCAAATTAACTTCTCCCATGCGTTGGTGTATCAAAGCAAGCTATTGTCAGTGATTTATTCATCTGCTGTCCTTGTTCTGCTGAAGGGAATTCCTATTTGTCTTGCCTCAAATAAGCAGCAGGCGTGAATATAAATGAGTTAATCAATTTCAGACACCACAGTTTTTGTTTGTGTTGGCCTGGAAACAAGGAGTCCAGATAAGACTTAGAGAGCATGCTGACAGGCGTGCAGCACACTCTGTCACTGTCGACTTACTGCTGGGGCCTCAGAGACACTTCAAACCGCCTCTGGACACAGTTGTGTTTCAGGGCCTTTATTCTAGAGTGAGACTACTGAGAGCAAAAACATTCACAAACACACAGAAAGTACTATGGCAGACCATTTAATTATATTCTATATGTGTGACAGTGTTAGCGATCCGCTTCTTGCGGCATCCCTGTGGCCTCTTGGTCTTTACTTCACTTCATGTAATTGTGCCTCATTCAAAAAATCAAGAGATGCGCTTGTTTGAGTAGTTGGACCTCATGCAAGAAAGGGTCTCCAAACAAGTTTTCTCTTATTTTGTTTGTATCCATAATTTGTTATTATGTTGTTATTATCCATTGATTTTTGAGATTCAACATTATTTTTGCTCTTCTCTTAGATAAGAGAACATTTTGCTAGTGGTCAAGGACACACTTACCAAGAAAACATAGTTTTTTCACTGTCAACAAATTGTTGCCCAGTGAAAGGAAAACTAAGTTTGATATTGTACTTTTTTCTCCACCATAATTACTTGATTGCAACTTTACAAATAAAGATTTTCAAAACATGACAATATAGAGGTGCAATTATTCTACAAATTAGGGAATACATTTTCAACTATTTTCATCATTGTTTAAGTCAAGTATCACGCAAAAACATTTCATGGTTCCACCTTCTCATATAAACTGTATATATGAGGACTTGCTGCCTTTTATTTGTATTATTTCATTTATATTGATTTACTGAATTTATTTAGACCTTTGTGCATATGGACTTTTGGACTTTTACTTTTAATACTTCAATACATTTCCTTGAAATCACATTTACTTTGTATAAGTACTCAAAACCTGCCCCTATACACACACA